>NW_026000037.1:4064179-4081156 GCF_001458135.2 Marmota marmota marmota
TTGATACAGCAGGAGTGGAAGCCCTTTATTGCAGGACAGGAGCAGTATTTATACATTCCACACAGCTTATCTAATTAGCATAAACTAGATACATCAGTCAACCAATCAGGAATCTCTACACCTAATGGCTTGCTTTTGTTACTTCTCAAACCACTCCCTCTGGCATTTTGCCAGGCACCATCCAGACTTGTTTATGAACTCTAACATTCCCCTGGCAAAATGCCAGGTGTTATTTTGACTTGTTTACAGACTCTAACACTGCGTTCTGCAGGTTCAGCGTCACATCCATTCCTCCGCTGCTTTCTCTTATTATCACTTGCTGTCAACTTTTTTCCCAATGTGCGTATTATTTAAAATCATTTTTATATGTTTCTTTTATACTCTTAACCCTCTTTCTTTTAATTTCCTGAAATAATACAATGCCTTAATAAACAAAATATCACTATAGAAAGAAGCATCTATGAGAACAAAAAGGAAAGAAAAATGGCGTGGAATTCTTGCTACCATCTGTGTTGGTCAGTGTGCATCAGGGTGCCAAATACCTGACAAGAACAACTTAGTGGAGAAAAAGTGTCTTTGGGGCTCCCGGTTTCAGAGGGCTCAGTCCATGGTTGACTGACTCCATTTCACTAGGCCTGCGGTGAGACAGAACACCATGGTGGAGGGGCACCGTAGAGGACAGCGCTCTGCCCACGGGGGCCAGAAAGCAGAGAAAGAGAGCCTCAGGAGGAAGGGAACACTGCAGTCCCAAGGGTCCACCCTCAGGGACCTCCACCCAGCTGTGCACTCAGCTTACTAACCTACCAGGTCGTGGATTCAGTGAGCCTGCAGCTCTCCTCCTGTCTCCAAGCCCACCTCCGCACCTCGTGCACTGCGGGTCACACTTCCAGAGGACACTTCTAGATCCAAACCACCACACAAGTCAGTTAAAGGAGCTGGCTTTCCCTTACTTAAGGAAATCCATTGTCCAGATGGCAGTGGCAAGGCCATTACCATTTCACATTTCCTCACGAAATGTAGTTCCTCTTTGAAGATGTCACCCATCATATAAAATTTCACTTTCATATGTTTAATATCTGTTTTTTCCTAATACATTTACTATCTCTAATCTAACCTAATATATTTAATCTTTATAGATGGCCTTTCTTGATTGAATTCTTTTTCTTTCCATTGTTACTTATGAAATTTGAGGAAATGATACAGAAATAAAAATTATAGAGCTAATCAATAGGTCCTCAAAAGTCCTTGCACATATGGAGATGAAAACTTTCATATTTAAAAATGGAAATTTAAACAAAATATTGTGAATATCATAGAAAACCTCATGGTTCTAATTTGTATTTTATTAAAGTTAAACATTGGTAGGTTAAAATATTTAGTTGTATAAAATAGATAAACTATCTGAAGCCCAACTATTCATAATGAGCACATGCATTTTACATATTTACATTTAATCATTACATTTATTTCTATACAATTATTACATTTTACATTTAATTATTTTAGAAAATATTGATTTAGATTATGTTTGCAACTTAAAATAATATTATCATAACATTTTTAAATAAAGAAGTGAGATATAGAAAGAAAAACAACTAGTAAAATTAATGAATCAGAAATGGTAAGACAAGTAATTCCAAAATTAAATGAAATATGGAATTTTACAACAGCTGAACAAAATTTAAGAAAATAAAACTTTTTGTCTCTTTTAATTTTTTCTGAGCTCATGGAAATACACAATTGATAGATGTTAACTATCTTTGTTATTATTTTCAAATATCTAAAAACATATATTAAGTATTTTGCACACAGAAAAGAACCATATGTGCTGTTTAAATATTGGCTAAGAAAACTCTCTTGGATAAAATAAATATTAGCACTTGGCACAGAATGTTTTGCTTAAAGAATCTTAGTAGTTTAATATTAAAAAGAGGACAACTGTACTCCTGAATTTAATTTTTATGAAAGTTAAGGGCAAATAGAGAAAAAACGATTGTGAATAGTACCGTGTCTGGGTGCCTGATGAGCATTGTTCCTATTGAATATCACATGTTTCAGGGGTTGTTCTGGATTTAATTCGTGATAATTGGGCTCTTCTTACAGAAAACTGAGGACCACTTGGGTCTTGTTTTCTGGGAGAGAAATCCTATGCTCCACCCCCACTCCAGACTCTACTTCCAGTGTCAGTAGAAATCCATGGAGCCTGGACTGGTTCTGCATTGCAGAGGTATATAGGCAGATACTGCCCTTTGTATCCAGAGCCTTGTACTAACAAGAGCTCTCATTCAATATGTTTATGACACAGACCTCTTCCATATCCACACACCAAAACGTTCAATTAGAGCGTAAATCAACAAGTAGATGCTAGGCCAGTGTGGCAGTCCTTCCTGGATGTTTTCGAGCAATCCCCCCAATCTCTACTTTTCTTTGTAAAAATTAAAAGAACCAAATGCTGTTCTAATGGTAAACTTCAAAAACAGATATAATTGAATCATAAAGATTACAAAATCAGCTCAAAGTTTCAAAACATTGAGAGTCAATGAAAGAGAACTTTTTTTTTTTTTTTTTTGGTACCAGAGATTAAACCCAGGTGTGCTCAACCATTGAGCCACTTCCCAAGCCCTTTTTAAAAAAATGGTTCTTGTTTTTTTTGTTTAGTTTTTGTTTTTTTGAGATAGGGTCCCACTAAGTTGCCTAGGGCAACCTAATTCTTCACTTTCTCTCCTAAAGCAGATATCTCTCTGTCCAAACATTTTCACCTGCATGAAGATGTACGATTGTTTTTATACTTAAAAACATAATAAAATAATAATTTATCTTCATACTTTGCCCACAGATTCCAACATGTTTCAGTTCCCCTCCAGTGGTTTCCTTGCACATAGTTCTCTATATGCTGCACCCATCCTCTCTTAGAAGTGACAGTAACAGTGGTTTCTTTGTGGTGTATTAAACACACTTAGTCCAATGCATTGACATGAGCCATCGCTCTCCAATCCCTTAAGGGGACCACTTTTCCCACTTGCCTGCTGTGAGCTTGGTCCAGGTCACCATGATTTCTCACCTGATGGTCTTTTTTTCCCCCTTTAATTTTTTTCTAATGTCCTGTACTTGTCTTTTCCAGGCATATATTAACCTTATCATGGAAAAGTGATAAAATTTTAAATGACTTTCATGCTAAATTCCATTCTCAGATCTCAGTTTCCACATTACCACGACCATATCCGGCTTTTCACTAAATTGATCTCATTCTTTTTTCTAGGTACACGCTTTATTCTTTTTTACTTAACTTGCAGGGCAAGCTCTGGATTTCTTCCTGGATTTCCCCACCCCCACTGAAACCTCTACCTGTGGGACTTCTTCCTACCCGGGGCTCCTTCTTCCCAATGCCCAGAGGACAGTCCTTGGAACTCCTTGCTATCCGTTCTTACTTCTTCAGTGTCTCAGAGTTTCAATATCCATTTACACTGTGGTGGCTCTCACTGTCATGTTTCCATTTCATACAACTTTTTCCTGAATCCCAGATTCCTACTCAGATGTTCCTTTAACTCTTTCTGGGGATAGTCAATTGCCAGTGCCTATGTGACCCATGCAGATGTGGAAGGCGCTACCTTAGACTATCATCCCTCCTTTCCCAGACGCTCATCAACAGTCCCTCAGATACTAACAGTGGTGTTTTTTCGTGAATGCTTTATATGTAAATACTCTTCCTAACACAAGTTTTCACAGGCCTAATAAAAGTATATTTTTACTGATTTATTATCCACTGACTACTATCTAGCAAACATTATGCTAATATAAACACATGCAAATATATATATGTGTATATATATCACATAAAAAGTTGTTTCTGTTTACGTTCTACCACATGTCCAAAGTGTCCTTCTTTGCATTTGCCCCACAGTCTTATACTGAACTAAAATCCTAAGTAAACATGAAGAGTCAAGAGCATGTTTAGTACCAGGAGAATAAGAACAGTGTGTTGCACTCACATGGCAAGACTATTGCCCCTAGAAGTGCTGTCTATATGCTCGCTGATACTAGGAGGGAAATGCTTATAATAAGTTGTAGTGGGAAAAAGAAGGAGGAGTTATGTATTATTACAAGTAGATTCTTTTAAAAAGCACTACAACAAAGCCCAAACCAAGAACAATGATAATCTGTGTGTAGAAAACAGACTGGAAAATACAGGCTTATTTTCATGAGTTACTTCTTTGGGTAGTGATTTTGAAAGTTTTAAAATTTTTCTGATGAATTCTAACTTTTTGTGGGCCCATGTTATATTAATACTAGAAAAGTGATTAGACTAATTATCTCTTGCACAAATAGTTCAATTTGATTTAAAATTGTACTCGGTAAGCAACCTCTGTTCCTTAATTATTATATTAATTCTTTTTTTTTGGATGTACATTATTTTTAATATATAACTAAGTAATACATGATTTTAAAGTGATTTATTAACATTCACAGATTTCCATACTATCATCTACCTGGCATGAATAATTAACTTACATATTAAAATAAGTTTCATAGATATAATAATTTATACATTTAGTGAAGAGTACTTATGAGAGACTCAAAGAATGATTTGGCCCCTTTCCTCATTAAGCCAGTTTCTGGCATTCCTTTATAATGGAATAAAGTGGATAATTTCAAAAGATTTTGGATGACTCATTCCCTTATATACTTGTTGAGGTTTTCCTTCCATAAAATGAAATATTGAGTGCTTTGAAAAAATTAATTTTGAACATTTGTATTGTTATTAAGTAAGTTTTCTACTTTGGGTTTTGGATATTCTATGTTTTTATCTTCCTGCTCTTTCTCTCTTAATGGGCCAAGTAACTTTGCTCACTCTCTCTGTTCTGCTTCCCGTGGACTCCATGACTCTGTGTACACACATGTCTCCTGCCCAGCTCCGTCTCTCAGGGAGCACTTATCAGAGTCCTGGGTCGGGGAATAGACTCCTGTGATGCCCAAATTGGTGGTTTGGGCTCTTTCTCTTTTAGCACACTTTTTCCGTCTTGTGTGTCACGTGGCATTTTGTAAAACACTTCATTTTCAAAGTTCTTCAAGAGCCAGGTTTTCTCTAAGGTAGAAAATGAAAGTTTGTTTATTGTCTGGTAAATTACTGAAGGGGACAAGCATTGCAACCATTTGATTTTTGCAGTGAAGAGAATCAACTTAGTCATTTTTTTTTCTTTTGTAATGACTAACCTGGAAAAATACCAAGTGAAAATGTTTTGAAGAAAACAAGCTGTAAAATTGTGACACACTCAAGAGTGGAACCAGGACACTTTTTTGATCTCGAGATACTGATCTTTGGTGCTATTTTTCTTTTGACGCCTCCTGTCCTTTCTGTGTAGATCCTCTCATTATCACCTTTAGTTATTACTTTCCTGTGGAGGGAATCCTGGGAGCACTTACAGGGCTCTGAAAAACACACTAAATTGCTGTCGGTTCCCTAATTTTAAGGAAAATGCATTTTGGAAACAGTGACATAAAAGCTTGCTCAGGACAATGACCTCATAGTTATAAAAGAGATGGGGCGTCTTGAATCCTCCACAGAGAACAGATCCTGGCGCTACACAAGACCATGGAGCACACACACCCAGAGTGCAGCAAGCTGGGAAAAAAAATGATGAAATGTAATCCTCCAGTTATTAATTCAATTACAGCTCACTAACATGTGCTTTTCTAAACTTTCAAGTACACGTTCTTCCAATAAAAGTGTTCCATTTTTTGTTTAAACTTCAGCATGAAGTGCACAAATTAAAGCTGAAATCTTTCTTTTACAGAAAAGGAAGAAAGGTGGGATTTCAGTGAGAAAAAAAAAAACTCTAGAAAGCAAAAGGGATAATTACAGATCCAACAATTTCCAGCTCAAATATATTTGCTTTTCAGAAAACATCATCAGAGATTCGGAGGGTGCTGAAAGCAGAGAGTTAGTTTAATTCTGCTCCTGTTTCAGCTCTGAGTTGCAGAGAAATCTCAAATCATAGAGACCCACATCTACTGCAGTATTTTATTGGGTGCAAAGTTTGACAGTGCAAGAAAAGTTAAAAGCATTCGGGAAAGGAGTAGGATTCATAACTGCGTTTCTCTGGTCTCCTGCCACTGATGGCAGAATTAGACCTGGAGCCCCCCCTGGGTCCAGAGGATGGCGAACACCTCCCTGAACAGCCTCTGTGCCGGCTGGAATTTTATTCTTTCCCTTTGTCCATTAATAGCCTTTTTTCATTTTCCTATAACTTTAAGTGATGAAAATGAGGTCTTGGAACTGAGGGGAAACAAAATTCAGAAAGCCCTCCTGTGTGGTGTGTGGCAGGCTTGAGAGTAGGTGGTCCAAGGGGTCACTTGACCTGCCCAAGGGGCCAGTGAAAGGAAAACAGAGTGTGAGCCCTTCATCCTGGGCTTGTTTGCACAAGTGTGATTGTGCCTTGCTTGTTTATGGCACTCTGATGACAGCGGCAGCTTCTCTGGCCTTGGCAGCAGGCTCTGGGCGCCTGCCCTGAAAACACCCCACAGTAGACACTTAGAGGAGGCCTGACGGAGCTGTCGCGCAATCCCCTACTTTGGGTAGGAATAACCCTTGCCTGTTATAAAGTATTGTCAGGTGAACACCACCAGATAGGATGAGAGCTTTAATGGTTGCCCTTCTACAAAGCAAGTCTACAAGGTACCAGTCGCTGTGCTGAGGGGTGGACGGCGGCACAGGATCCCCAGCCTCCTGAGACTAGAGCCACACGGCTGCTTTCAACAAACAGACCAGGCCATCATGAGGGCAGGCCCACTGGGTGGAGAAGGCAACTGAGCAGTGTCCACGATTCTGAGGATGATAATTCATTCCGAGGTATTTTCTTGAAAATATTTGTGGCTTAAGATGAATGTGAGGTTTGAAAAAGGCTTCTGTATGCCACAAGAAACCGTGAAGACAGAGAAAATAATCTGAATGTTTTATTTATTAATGTTAAAAAGCCATCTGGGCTGTCTTTTCTGATTTCACTGGTGGTTCTCAAATTTTTGACCATCCCAGCACACTTGAAAAATGAAATGCGTGTTTTGGGCAGTAAATCATTGAGATTCTGGTTTTAACAAAATGTGGGAGGCTTATGTCAGAATCACATTGTGGACTTTGGAGGGACATGAGTAGGTTCAAAACATCCCATTTCTCAGTTGCCTTTGGCATATCTGCCTATAGGCAGGAAGACTTTCCCTGCTTTTCTCCACCACCCCTTCCACTAATGAGAAGCTCACAGTTTTAGAAGATCTCACAGGCATGGCAGAGATTTCAGAAAGTTCACGGCCACTACAAGTGATCTCTCTGTGAAGCTGACATGAAGAACATACCAAGAACCTTATAATACAGTGTATGTAAAGAACAAAAGCACTTCATCATACAATATTTGTCCTCCAAAAGTATACTTGCTGCTGTTAATAATAGGAAACACCAACCAATTCCCCTAAAACTAGATGTTTTCATGGAAAAAAAAACAAATCATAATTTATAATACTCATCTGGTTCCTTAATTAACTCTTTTCAAATTATATATATATACACACACACACACACACACACATAAATATATGTATAAAAAATCTTGAAACAATCTTAAGTAAGTATTCCTATTATTAATGAAAACCATAGGATTCATCCCCCAAATCTTCAGAATTTCCAGAAACTCAACCAACATCTTAACAATGTCAAATCATTATAAAAATCCTTAAAAGATAAAGTTCACCACATTGAATCAGTATTACTAGAAAGGTAGTTTACTTTTTAGAAGTCAGTTTTCCAGTGCATGTGGGATTAGAAGCAGTTCCAACATCAAGCACTACCTTACAGCCATGCGCTCTAGAGTCAATGTGGAGAGGGAAGAGACCTCTGTCAAAGGGTGGAGGATGTGAGAAATAGGGCAGAAGTGGGGCTGCCGCAGTCCGGCTGCAGCAAAATAACCAGAGGGTGATGAGCAACTTGTGTACATGGATACAGCAGGAGTGGGAGCCCTTTATTGTAGGACAGGAGGGGTATATATACATTCCACACAGCTTATCTTAATTAACATAAACTCTATACATCAGTCAACCAATAAGGAATCTCCACACTTAATGGCTCGCTGGCATTACTTCACAAACCACTCCCTCTGGCAAAATGCCAGGCGCCATCTTGACTTGTTTACAGACCCTAACATGGGGCCCCAGTCACCTCTCTGTCCCTGGCAGAACTGCAGCACCTTCACATAGAGGCTGGAGGCTGGAGTGACCCCGGAGGGTTCTCACTGGAAAGCAGAGCCGCTTGCAGCAATAGTCACTCCTTGAGTTTAAAAAATCAAGTCCTACTTCCAAGATAAGAAGTGGTTAGACAAGTCCAGACATCCAGTTGGTGGGAACTGGATGTGGAAGTCAGCAACTCTGATAACAGGGCAGGGAGGGTGGAAAGGCGGCTTCTGGGGACCTGGCCAGAGGCAGGACGAGGAGCTCACAACCAGCTCTTCAGTGCTGCAGCCGAAATCTGCACCTTTCATTTGATTGCTTCTTACTCCACTTCTATTGTTGTTCTCAGGCCTGGGCGACTCTGTGAATGCAAGCTGCTCATTGAGCCTTCTCGAGTAAAATGAAACAAAGCTACAGCTTCTTCCTATATCTCAGCATTTCTTATTTTCTTAATTATTTTTTGAATTTCACGTGTTATTCCTTCACTATATTCATGTTGTTGAGGTTAAGTTTAAAAAAATCACTTATAATTTTTAAGACAAAGAGGCTCTCAGTTTTGTCCTGCTAAGGGAGCCCCCGGGACTCCAGTTACAGTAACCACAGTGAAATTGTTTAAGCTCAGTCTGCTCAGATGCTGGGCCCTGCCCACCTGATGGACATGTTAGTCCTGCACCCTGCGTGGCCTGCACCTACCGAGGGGATGCAGTAGTTTGGGTGCTCAGCTGGGGCTGGCCAGAGCCCTGCCTTGCCTGGAGCACAAATAAGCGCGCGACCAACGCCAGCCAATTACTGCTAATGTCCTTAGTTAAAAATAGCTCAGAATTACAAACCCTTTTCCTCAGAAGACAGGCATTCCCTGTGTATTGCTAACCCTTTGGTAATAGCTTAAGTGAAAATAAGCCTAAGACTAAAATAAGCCTGAAAGGAATCAAAATTTAAACTACAATGAAAAATCAGTTGGCAGTGTATAAACTTTTACTTCTCTAAGGACACAGGATAAAGTCATTACAATTTTCTCTTCTTTAGTCCTGTATCTAGATTACATGCATATGCAGAAATATGCTAAGACCTGTTTGGGGAAAATGTCCTTATATCCCAATATAATTTAATCATGAAAATCTCTTACCTCTTTACTCTTAAAAGTCTTCTGATCCCTGAGAAAATGCCACTGATTATTTCTGGAGCTCCCAAATGTCCTATGCATCCAAGGACTGGTCCCTCAGTGCCATTTACAAGTCACTTTCACCACCCAGCCAGCACCTTCTGCTGCTCAGGAGAAGCCCATCAGTGTCTGCCATCGGAGCACCTCCCGGGGGGCTCTGTGGACCTGCCAGAATCAGGCAGCGCTGTGGCCTACGGTGACCCTGAGCCTCTGTGACACGGGGATGTTAATGTCTTGGTGTTTAGAGCTTTTATGTCCAAGGGGCTAAGACAGAAATGGATTTGAATCAGATTCTCTAGAATCAGCATTTCCACTCCTTTCCAGTGATAGAATTTCAGTTATTGAATGAAATCCAAAATAGCTATCTTATCCTTCTCTCAGGATGTGATAACCTCCAGGATGCTCTGTTACTTTTCCTCTGTTTTATGTAGTCCCCACTGATACAGGGTCTTTTCAAAAGTAAAACTTCAAGTTATTCTATTAAATAATTGAATTTCCAAGTCAAATGATTTTTGCAATCATTTTTCAGCTTTCATTCTAACTAAAAATGTAAAATATGATAGAAAAGGAAACTTCAAACAATCAATAAACAGATACCAAGAAAAAGGTCTTCCTTTCCATACAAAGATACCAGTCTCCCCTTTCTGTGCAAGAAAACAAAACAAAATCCTAGCAATTTCATGCATATACTCTCAGAAAATGTCCATCTTGGAACAAACACAACAAGTTGCTTGCAGTGGTCAAGTGATGGCCTCACAAAAGATCTCCCCATCCAAATCCATGGGTCCTGTGAGTGTGCCCTTATTTGGCAAAAGGGTTTCTGTGGATATAATTAAATTAAGGATTTTGAGATGAGGAGATCCCACTGGGTGAGCCTTACGTCCAATGGCAAATGTCTCTATAAGTGACGCAGAAAGGAAAAAGCACCCGGAAGAGAAGGTGTTGTGCAGATGGAGGCAGAGCCTGGGCTGATCTGTCCACAGGCCAAAGGAGACAACACTGAAGAGAAAGAGGGGCAGAAACGCTTCCTCCCTGGAGCCCAGAAGGGAGCACAGTCTGCCACCACCTGGGAGCCACCACCTGGGCTAGGACTCGGAACCCAGAGCTCTGGCAATAGGCTGTTCTAGCTTCACACCAACCAGCCTGTGCCAGGGCAGCCCTGGGCTGTAACGTGTTGGCCTTTAATGGAAACAGGAGCCCACTGTATGCTCTATGCACTGGGTTTACTATTAATTTTCCACTTTGACTCCCTCAGATTTTTTTTCATGTCAACGTATACAAATGTACAAAATCCTATTAAAATCTGAAAAGTGTTTTATTATTTGGCTGTATCGTAATTTTTCTTCGCAGTCTTTTGCTCTGGGCACCCAGGTTGCTTCTGGTTGATTGATGCCACTAACATGATGGTGATTTCCCTCTCCTTGCCCCTCCCTCCCTCCTTTCTTTCCTCCTTGTGGCTGTGGTTTATTGCTGGGATCAGACTCCGGGCCTGGTGCATGCTAGGCAAGCGCTCTACCACTGATCTGCATCCCCAGCCCCTTCTGTTTTATTTTGAGCCAGGTCTGAATAAGTTACCCAGGCTGGCCTCAAACCTCAATCCTCCTCCCCACAGCTGCCATTACAGACATGGGCCACTGCTTCTGGCAATGAGTGACTTCTCTTCATTGCCTGTGTTCACAAGTGGCCTCCTTAGAACAAATTCTTACAGATAGAATTATTTTTAAATGGCATGCACATTTCTACATCTCCCTTCTTTTCTGCCTCTTCTTTCTCTCCTTCCTTCTACTTCCCTATCTTCCATTTCAGGCAGAGTGAGCACCCAGGACACAAAGAGAAGAGAAAACAAGAAATCGATTTATTAATGTATGAGTTTAGTAATAGATTTCTATTTTGCTTTGAGGAGAGAATCGGACTGTGTTCTTCCCAAGCTTCTGCCCTCCCTCACTCTGCTGCACACAGGACCCAGCTGAGCTTCTGAAGTGTGACTGGGTCTCCCCAGCCTCTACAGCAGTCCATTCTGCCATCTCTATACAACCACTGGCATTCCCTGAGCAGCCGAGACTTTGCTATGGCTTCATGACATTTTTATGGAGCTGATTCTAGGCCTGAAAAACCTCTCTCCTTCTTTACCTGAAGCTTTGTGTCTTCTTAAAAGACAGAAAGCCTTGCTTGCTCTTGGGGGATCCCCTCACAGTCCATGGCAGAGCAAGTGGTCCCCCCTTGGGGCGCTATGATCACACTTCTTGTCACACGGGGGCACTTCCTTAGGGCTTGCAATGTGTTTATGTGTTTATCTTCAGTGTCATTCATGGCTACTGTAAACACAGACTTAGCCAATTACCTGACACATTTTGGGCACTGACTTTATCGTTGTTGAATAAATAACTAGCCAAAATTACGCCTTTGCTATGGAACAAATCTTTAAGGAGTAAGACTCATGTGCTTTTTTCAATTGACTGAGGCTCACAAAGTACAGAAAAGTTATTGTGGACCACTGAGGCAGTTTAAAAACAGACTGAATTATGTACATTGTTTTAAAAATTGTCTACTTTTATCATTTTTAATATAAATCTGCAGAGGAGCTCCTGCTGTTTATGTAACATGTAACTTCCTTTAGAAGAGTTTTAAGATTCATAAGGTGTTTGAATGAAATCCTGATGACATTTTTATAAAATTAATTAAATACGTGTAAAACCACTTGAGATTTTTTTAAAAGTCTAATATCATGTTGCTTTACTTGCAACTTTAATTTATAAATTCAACAGAAATTAGCAAGAAAAATGTATGTCCTAGAGTGAACTTAGATTTCAGACAGCCACAGAACCATCTAACTACAGGATGAAGAAAAAGTCACCAACTCCTTAACTTTGAAGTCAGAGCTAAATTTGGGTGGCATTTTATGACTTCCCACAGCTTGATTGAGAAGGGTCATTAGGTTTTCAAAACACAATGTGGCATTGAGCTATGAATAATAACTTTTTTTTCTTGCTTAAATGATGTTAGTTTACCAAACATTTCCTGTCTTTATGCCCATTATGCTGTATCCACAAAGATGTCTGGGGAATGTGGGCAGCACTATCAAAAAGGACACCTCAAAAACAACAGGCAGACTCGGAACCCCAGGGTCCTCCTGCCAGCTGCTGCTTCTTGTAGATGGAGTTCTCCTTCTCCTTTCCTGCAGACCTACGAGCTGGGCACAGAGAGCCTTGTGAGTCATAAATTCAGTTTCTCACTCTTTACACACTTATGTTTCTGTCTCTCTTTCCCACTAGAACACAAATATAAACTCTTTAAAAGCCAATTCTATGACTTCTTTCCCCACCACCAAATTTTAGTGTGGCAACTCAAAGTTAATGTTCTTTAGACATTGTTTGAATGGATGGATGATCAATTATACACCCTGCATAGAAATAGATTGTTAGGAGAAACAGGAAAACAGAAGAATATAGAGAGACTATTTTTACTTCTATATTTTCTATGAGGCTTGAAACTTACCCAATTTGGGGACTTTATTGAAGATGCATAGCGCACAGTAGTCAGTACGGGATCGCTGGGGTCTTCTCAGTGCTGAGGAGGTTCCATATAAGTGACAGTCTGGGCCTCAAGTTCAGGATTCTGCTCTGGTACTAAACAGGACCACAGTGAAGCCGGGTGAGGACTTCGCTGTGGCAGGACTTGGACTCTGTCTCAGGTCACCGTGACATGAAGCAATTCTCCCAGAGCTGGATGGGTTCTGGAGAGGTGCAGTCACCGGGCTTCATCAACAGGACAGGCTGGAGTGACTCTTTCCATTCAAGGCTGCTGAACTCACTCTGAGAGTGATTTAAAAATTTCACATAGCTATTGAAACTTCTACCTAGGTGTCATCAGTTTTCCAGTATAAACTGAAGATTCGTAAGTTTTAAAAAAGGATGGGTGGGTTAGTAAAATTAACCAGGGTCAACTTTGTGTATGGATATATGGATGAAATAAGAAGGAGAGAGAAATGCATCAGTGTCCAAAGTACCCTGTTTGCTCCGTGTGGGAATCTTTCCTTCCACCACACCTCGTCACCCTCACCCACTATGGACTCTCCTCCATTTATTTCAGGGCAGAGTTGCTGAGCTGGACTCCAAGGCTTAAGATTGCATCTGGGAAATCTGGGTTTTCTCCAGATGGTTTCACGGGAGATCTAGACAGCCCATTCCCCATTCTTAATTCCTGTCTTGTTTATATCCAACTTAATGACCGTCTGGCCTCTGTTACTGGCAAAGGGTGTTACAAATCCCAATGGCCATTGGCGTAGATTTTAGACACAGCTACAGAGAGAAAAAGCGAAGACTGGAAAGACTGGAGTTGGCTGCTGCTCATGCTGTTTATATCTAGACTGTCTCATAAAAGTCTGACAAGTATATAATGGTCACTTCTGTTCAGGGCAGGCCTGGCTGCTGATCCCAGGTCACGCCGGTCCTGGGCCTCAGGTTTGCAGGCTCTCAGACTCCTGGGCTCAAGCATTTGCTCATCCTGCTGTAGGACAGCTCCCGTCAGAGACCAGCATATTGGACAAATCTCAGATCTGACTGGCCATTGCTTGAGAAGAGTGCTCTGGCACAGCAAGTGTAAACTAAACAAAAGGCTCAGTGGCCACTTGGGTCTAATGATTCTATTGTAAACTAAGAGAGTTTCAAAATTTTCCATTTTCATTGTCTCTTCTCCAGTTTTGTCCTCCAAATTAACTTTGGTGTAAAAAAGGTAGCATAGGAATCAGTTACTCTGAATTATCAGTACTCTGTAATGCAAAAATAACCTCAGTACAAGTTCTCACTCATATGCTGACATCAGTATAGAAATTTAAGATTAAATGTTCATCATTTGTTTTTATCCACCACCTGGAATCCTGAGTGTTCATGCCATTGGGCATTTAGTCTGGAGTGAGCCAAGCCAAGGAAAAGCTCTTTTTAGATGTTCTTGCTGTTTTTCACTTGTGTGTTTGTTTTTCCCATTGTTAATTCCAGGAAGACAGAAGTGGTACTTATTAAAATCTGCATACTATGGTTTGTGGAATAAAAATGAATTATATCAAAGATACAAATTTGCTCCACAGATTTGGCATTTCAACAGAAAACCCTTTCATTACTTTCATGAGTCATTTACAAATAGAACAGTGTAGGGAAAAGCATCCTGGATTTGAAATCAGATTTTAGCAGACAGAGTGCAAAACGAGTCTGGATTATTTGTTGTGTCAAAAGGGCTCAAAGAATGATGGGGAAATCTCCAGAATCTACCTTTCATGGGGTTCCGTGGACCAAATAAGAAATAATTCGATCAAGATAGCTCAAATAATCATGAATTTAATCCATTAAATAAAACAGTAAATGATGAATCCAACATACCTATAGAACAGTGCAGACTGAAAGTTAAATGAGTGCCGCAGTCCAGCTGCAGCAAAATAACCCGGGGGACTCAAACTGCTTCCGGGCACTGCGAGACTGTGCCTCCAGGTCAGGTTTGGGTTTGGGCTCTCACAGTGGCGTCCTGCTCCCGCTCCCCGGGTGGGGGCCGGGGAAGAGCCGGCTGCCGCTTGGAAAGTCCTTGCTGTGCCATGACCGGCTCGCGCACGTGGCAGCTGCCGCGCCGATTCACGCACCCTCTGGTAACGAAAAGTATTCAGTAATAGCCTTTTGCTGCAACCTTTTTCCTGATAATCCTTCCTCCTCTGAACTTTGTTAGAGTCTGTAAACAAGTCTGGATGGCGCCTGGCAAAAAGCCAGAGGGAGTGGTTTGTGAAGTAACAAAAGCGAGCCATTAAGTGTGGAGATTCCTTATTGGTTGACTGCTGTATCTAGTTTATGTTAATTAGATAAGCTGTGTGGAATGTAGATATACCCCTCCTGTCCTACAATAAACGGCTCCTACTCCTGCTGTATCAAAGTGCACAAGTTATTCATCACCCCCTGGCTATTTTGCTGCAGCCAGACTGCGGCATTCTTCTTTCTGACTAGAGTTCCTGGGCTTCCGTCAACACATGCCCTAACTATTCTTGGTTCCATTAGGGTGCCTCTTTCCCTTATCAATATACCTAACACCCCTTCCATATTTTCATCATAAAGACAATACAATACACTGAGACAAAACAAAACACAAACATACTGCATCAATCTTCTCCATTTTCTCAAAATGGCCATTTTTCCTCTCGCCCTATCTGCCTAGGGACGAGCAGATTTGCTCCCGTCCTATCTATGGACGGGCAGCTTTTTTTCATCACTTACCCCTGAGTGTCCCGGGGCTCCCCATAACGGGCCACCATCTGCCGCAGTCCGGCTGCAGCAAAATAACCGGGGGGTGACGAGCAACTTGTGTACATGGATACAGCAGGAGTGGGAGCCCTTTATTGTAGGACAGGAGGGGTATATATACATTCCACACAGCTTATCTTAATTACCATAAACTAGATACAGCAGTCAACCAATAAGGAATCTCCACACTTAATGGCTCGCTGGCGTTACTTCACAAACCACTCCCTCTGGCAAAATGCCAGGCGCCATCTTGACTTGTTTACAGACTCTAACAAATGAGAACTAGGATATTTACTGTTTCAAACTACTTTCTCACAAAATATATGTTAATTACACAGGGCTAGAGCATACTTTATCAGTGGAAAATCTCAGTGATTATTGTCACAATAAAATAATTAAAACCAACATCAATAATGGAACAGACTGAACCTGGGGGCTCTTGAATAGATGCAGTGAAACATGGTGCATGTCTTCTGTGATATCACTGTCCAACCTCCACAGCCCAAAGCTCATCAGCTCCAGGTCAGAATGTGGCCTTCAAAATAATCGGCTGATGGTCTTAGATGTCAAGGTTAGCAGTAGAGGAAAGACTGAGGAGATGGCCAGACTGGAGAAATACAAAGACTCAATGCAACACACAATCATGAACTGGATATTTTGCTCAACAAATAGTTACTGGTGCCACTCAAGAAATTTGAATCAGATCTAAACTGTGGATGATAGCACTGTATGAATTTTAATCTCATGAGTTGAGTGACATACTATGGCACTATAGAATAATGGTCTTATGAATAGGAAATAGACACTAAAATTTCAGAGGATAATGGGGTATCAGGTAGGCAGACTACTGTAAATAGTCTTTGAAGTTTTCTTCCAAATTTAGCACAGTTGGTTCATATTTTATCAAAATAAAAAATAAAAATAATTAAAACTAATCCTAGCCATGATGAATTGTGAGAAATTGCACTATATTCGGCTTAAAATCTCAGCCAGCCCAGTACCCACACATACAAAAGCCCAAGAACAACCCAAGTAATGACATGAAATCAACATTTGTTTTTGAAAAAAAAAATGGCCAAAGAGAAGGGTTTAGAAAGTAGAAATTAATTATGGGATTTGATGATTTAATTAAAATGCTTAAAGGATAATTTAAATTTAACACAGAGAACCAACTCCATGCATAATACCTTGAATGTGATTGTTGCTTTTTGTTTTCTCATAAATTTTTATTCTTGCTACTGTTTTTACACACTGAGAGGTATGCTGTGGCATTTAAAGCATATATATATATATATATATATATATATATATATATATATATATATATATAAA
>NW_026000037.1:4081847-4189031 GCF_001458135.2 Marmota marmota marmota
ATATATATATATATATATATATATTCCTTCTTTTTACAAAATTCTCCAGAACAAAATTGGCGTGAGCCCCAGTCACCCTTTCTTATGTCTAGTCCTCTTAAAATTATAATCCACAGTCTTTTCTTTTCTTCAACTTTTTGCAATAATATCACAAAATCACTCATATTGATTGGATCATCACCAAATCCAATGGGCAGTTTCTCACCCTTTCTCTTCTCTCTGATTTCTCTGTAACATAATATTGAACTCTCCCACTTCTAAAAACGCATTCCTTGTTGGGATCGAGTTTCCCATTCCCCTCCTGGCTCTCTCCTAGCTCCTGTCTCCTCCTCAGACTCTTTTCCTAAATCTACTCTTTCAGCCTTTGTATTCCTACTGTGCATCCTGGACCCCACTTTCTGTTACGTCTGTACATGCTTTTCATTAACTTAGTGATTTAACAACGCTTTGCTCACCAGTGACTTTTCTATGTTTTTTTCCTCACCTGGTTTGCACAGCTGACCTCTCCATTGAGCTTAATCAGGGTCTTAACTGCCAGTTGATGTCTTTGGTAGAATACCAGGCAGGACACGTAAATACATAGTTCCCACATGGAATTTATTTTCTTCCCTGGAAAATTCAGTCCTCCCCATCATCTTCTTATGTTTCCTGGATCAGGTGATGGCATCAAACACATATGCAGTTCCAAGAGCTAAACTTTAATAAACCACCTTCAATTCTTCCTCTTGAAGCTCCATTTGTAATAACTTAGCATATCATAGTGGCCTGTAAATTATATCAACTTGTTTGTTTTTGTAACTACTGTCCAAGGCCCGGTCTTCTTCACTTGACAGATACTTTCTTTTATTCCTAACATGCAAACACTCTCCCACATTAGATGCTCTGTTTCTAGAAAAGCTTGTGCAATATTATACCTTGTATATATCACACAAAGCCACAGCCTAATCAAAGTCATTTTATTCTTAAGACCTGAACTGAAATGACTACAGTACTTCCTATGACACCTCAGAAATCAACCAGTGCTCCAAATCTGTCCTCCTTGATAATACTTTTGTCGTATATGAGGCCCATTTGGAGTGACGTGTCTCCTGTGGATGCAGGGACAAGTCTAGCTTGGTCTCCCTTCTGTCCTACTGCACATATCTCCATGATAACCTCTCTTCTTGACAAAGCCACCTGGGTCTGTGTCTCTGTGCACATACTTTGATCATTGGATGGAGAGGTAGAGGAAGTTTGGCTCCAACCTGGGGATGTATAAAACACTTCCTTCTTGAATTTGGCGAGATGCCTAGATACCTGTTTGCTGAAATGACTCTGCTCCTGTTGTAAGTCTCACAAAGTTCTGAATGATAGTTTTTTAAATCATCAATATATGTTCAAGCAATACAAAGATACACTTGCCCACATGCTTCACTAACATACATGCTGTTGGAATTTATTTTTGAAATCGCTTTACACTTTTCTCAGCTTTATCCTGTTGTGCTTTACCTTCTTTCTGCTTAATAATATCAAAGGTCCTGAGTTCACATTGTGCATGTTAGGTTTGTGGAATAATAGGGCAGTAGTCATGTTAAGTTGTGAGGCCATTGATGAGGTCAAGTGAAGTGTTCCAAAAAGGAATATCAAGAGAGGAACACGGAAAATGATATTTAGAGAAACTCAGTAGTTGTGAAGTTAGGTTCTGAAGAAGCAATAAGACCTCTGTTGTCTTGTTTTACATGCTGGTCCCTCATCTTGGCACTGTGGCAGCATATGATGGGAGGCACACAGACTGGAGGAAACCACGAGTAGCAGGTCAGAACTCCGTAAAGCATTGCCTGGTCCGTCCTGTGGGACAGATATTTAGATTGGAGCAGTAGGCAGGCAGAGGTTTGAGCACACAGAGCGGGTGCCTGAGCCTCTCAGTGGAACCCCCTAAGAGGAAGCCCTGGTGTGTACGGAGCCATCCCAGTTAGAGGAAGAACAGAGGTGCACTTTCTGCCATCAGGATAGGATGGGCCCTTGGAGTCAGAGAAGAAACTGAATAAGAGGAAGACCTATTTATTCTACATCTGTGGTTTGACCAAGCATCATACTTAAAATATAGAGGCACATCAAGAATGGTTGAGTCTTCTGAACACTAACGTTTCTGAACTAAGAATGGGTTGAAAGTTCCCAAGTTGGAATTTATTAACTTAGAAAAATGTAATTAAAACTCTTGGAGAGCCCTTCTTGTTAGAGTCTGTAAACAAGTCAAAATAACACCTGGCATTTTGCCAGGGGAATGTTAGAGTTCGTAAACAAGTCTGGATGGTGCCTGGCAAAATGCCAGAGGGAGTGAGAAGTAACAAAAGAGAGCCATTAAGTGTAGAGATTCCTTATTGGTTGACTGATGTATCTAGTTTATGCTAATTAGATAAGCTGTGTGGAATGTATAAATACTGCTCCTGTCCTGCAATAAACGGCTCCCACTCCTGCTGTATCAAGGTACACAAGTTATTCGTCACCCCCCTGATTATTTTGCTGCAGCCGGACTGCGGCACAGCCGGACTGCGGCACTTCTCTGTAGTCATTGTTGACTTTTCAAAAATATGGAGGTCTATGCTGAGCCTGACCATGAGAGAGCCCTGGAGAAGGATGCTTAAACTCAGGATGGAAACTGCAGATGGATCTGAGGGCAAAATGTCGGGTTATTGGAACTCACGGACAAGATTACACCTCGCGATTCTCTGTAGAGTACTAAGAGAAACAGCTGATTTCTATGGCCCCTTTATACTCTGAAGTTTTATTAGCAGTGATAATTTTTGCATCAGAAAATAAAATTTCATCGGCGCTAGCTTGGTTCCTCCCACCTAGCGTGATTGGAAGTGCTGGTACTTGCAGTGAGATAGTTTGTAAATTAGATGGCCCCTGTTTTGCCATGTCTTCAACATCTGTGCGAAGGGATCGTGGTACTCTGACAAGTGGACACTTCTCTCAACATTTCATTCCTGACTTCCTGGGAGACACATCACTGTGAAAGTTGGCTAGAGAAGGCACTGCTGCCTTAGAAAGGGAACATTTTTCCAAGTCGTAATAATTATAAATAATCTAAGAGAGGAAAAAAAGACCTCTTTGTTTTCATTCAGGATTGTACACCTGTCTGGACCCAGTTGGACTCCATTTTCTCTCTCCATCAGACAGTTGAGGTTAATTTGAGTAGAAAACAAGGCCTGGAGACCCCACTTGGTGAGTGTGGAAAGTGAGTGCACAAGGCCGCCTCTGGGCGCATCCTAATGAAGGCAGACACAGCTGGGAGGCCCGCGCTATCTGTGGGACCCAGCCCCAGGGGTGGTGGGCAACTCAGGAGCAAGAGCACAACAGCCCAACTCCACAGGGATTAAAGCCAGGCTCTCTGCCAACCAACTCGCCCCAGAACTTAAAACTCAGGGGGACTGGTGCTGTCCAAGACTCAAATTCTACCTCTTCTCTCTCTGTTTGCTTGGGGTGGAGTCAGTTTTATCAGAGCACAGGGGTCCTATGCCAGCCTTGAAAAGTCATGTGCCCCTGTCTGGCTCATATTCTTGATCTGGTATGAAGGACACCATTACATGCATTATAGAACATGATAAGTAAATACACAGAAAAAAATACTCGTATGTTAACCTTATTATCCTCCCACCCCACCATGGGTAGTTAGGCTGCATAACTGACCCTGTGAATCCTCAGCTTTCCAACTCAGAAGATGCTGTGCACATAGGATAGGTTTTCCATTAAAAAAAAAATGATCTAAATGGGCTGAACAGACACTTCACAGAAGAAAAACAATCAATCAACAAATATATGAAAAAAGATTCCGTCTCACTCCAGTCAGGGTGACAAGTATCAAGAATGCAAGCAACAATAAGTGTTGGTGGAGATATGGGGGGGAATACACTCGTACACTGCTGGGGGCTGCCAATTGGTGCAACCACTATGGAAAGCAGTATAGAGATTCCTCAGAAAACTTGGAATGGAACCACAATTTGACCCAGCGATCCCTCTCCTTGGTTTATACCCAAAGACTTAAAAACAGCATACTACAGTGACACAGCCACATCAACGTTTATAGCAGCACAATTCACAGTAGCTAAACTGTGGAACCAACATAGATATCCTTCAACAGATGAATGGTGCACACGCACACACACCCCACCCCCCACCCCCACACACAGTGGAATATCACTCAACCTTAAAGAAGAATGAAATTATGGCATTTTCCATAAGTGGATGGAGCTGGAGAAAACCACGGTAAGCGAAATAAGCCAATCCCCAAAAGCCAAAGGCTGAATGTTTTCTCTGGTATGTGGATGCTAATGTACAGTAAGTGGGGAGGTGAGGGAAAAAGAGAAGTACTTTGTGTTAGGCAGAGGGGAGTGAAGGGATAGGAGGGGGTACGGATGGTCCATGAATCAGACATTATTACCCTAGGTACACATATGATTACATGACTGGTGCGATTCTACATCATGTACCAGCAGAAGAATGAGAAGTTATACTCCATTTATGTATGATGTGTCAAAATGCATTCTACTGTCAAGTACAACTCATTAGAATAAATAAATAAATTTGGTTGAGGAATATTGGTTACTTCTTCCATTTAAGGATCGGAGTGGGGAGAAAAGGCACTCGCTTTTGCTTTAATTAAGTATGGGTTATATTAGGAGACAAATTGACAAATATTTGATTGCCCCCTCCTCTAATGGATTTCTTCCTATCCCTTTCTCCCAGTTAAACAGTGAGCAGACGGGCTGCTTCCTTGCCAAGGGAGAGGATACGGTGGGACGTAAATTCTAAAATGAATGATTGAAGTAGTAAATCATCACACATGCTCCTGAGAAAACACAAAAGAAGAGTGTTTATAGTCAGAGGTTTGCTAGGAAGGTGGGTGTTAGTGCTGCTCTCCAACTGAGTAAGGAAAGGAAGCTTCCCTGCCTGGGAGGCCCAGCCGACAGGAGGACCTCAGGGTCCATAAAAGGCCATGCTAGAATCCAGCCAGCTCCCAAGGACCCCAGAGGAAGACACTTTCTTAGCAGAGCTAGAAAAATTCTCTGGTATCATAAAATGTGACTGTCAAATCACCAGTGGGACATTAAGATCCTTGAAGTAAGTGGTGTCTTGGTGCAGTCAAACAGAACTTGTGAATGTCATTGACAGTGACAAAGCACTCACCAAGGAGACAGCAAGACACTAGAAAGAAATGGTATCCTGAGACATTTACATAAGGGACTTGAAAGACCCTAGAGGGGAGATTCCACCCAGAAGCATCCAGAAGACACCACACCTTAGGAAGTTCCCTGAGCAAGAAAAGCAGCCATCTCTCAAACCTGTTCAAAGGATGGATGACGAGAAACACTGTCCTCCGCCCTGCACAGATGCCCGCCTCCCTCTGCCCCAGGTGGAGGCTGCTGCACAGTGTT
The DNA here is from genome assembly GCF_001458135.2 of Marmota marmota marmota. Taxonomy (NCBI): domain Eukaryota; kingdom Metazoa; phylum Chordata; class Mammalia; order Rodentia; family Sciuridae; genus Marmota; species Marmota marmota. The sequence continues at coordinate 4,087,265 of NW_026000037.1, forward strand.
GGGGAGGGCCCCAGGAGCAAGGCATGGGGCAGGCACTCCCCGGCAACGCTGAGTGGGGCTTTCCGACATCTCTGTGGAAGGGGAGCTGAGAGTCATAAATTAATTTGAGTTATACAAATAAAAGAGTTTGGGAATGAGATTCACTCTTAAAAAAGTCAGAGTTTCACTTAAAAAAAGGGGATCTTAGAGAATAGTTCCTGGATTCCACATAAACAGACCACCCTTACATTTTTCCAGTAAAATCCTTCCATCAACACGGCCTCAAACAATTGCATTTCAGTTTGTGGTCTCTACTTCTCATTTCCAGAACTAATGGCCTGATTAATTGATTTTTACCCCAAGGGAACATTTTGCTCTAAGGGTAGGGACCTGTCTTCTCTTTCAACAAATCAAATCAAAAACTTCTCACATCTTTGGGGAGTGGGGGGAACAAGTATTTTGGTTTCTTTTTTTTTTTTCTTTTCCTACTAAATTTTTTTAGGCATTTTAGGATCAAGATATTATGATTGAGTTTCCATGAATACTCAAGCTTCAAAAGCAGTAATTTTTTTGCATTAAGAAGATTTTGCTCAGTATGGGACTGAGGCATGGAAGCCAGATCCTCCAAGGATAGGGTCAGGGCGGCTTCACCTCTCTGCAGCTCCGTGTATGGTCTGTCATCCCTGGTACAGTGGGAGTCCCTGCCAAGTCCTTCCCAAGAGTTCGCTGTCCAGGTGGTCCCCCAGCCCACCCCCACCGCCATCTCTAGGCCTCCTCCTTCCACCGGCTGGTGCTGGAGCAGCAACCTCCTACAGAGGGTGTGTCTCTTCACCCAGCCTCACTCTGTCTGGCCTCTGCCTTCCCTGTCCCCCCACCTGCCACCCTTGCTTTCTGTCAGCAAGGCCTCTGTTCATTAAGAACCTCCCCAAGACTTTACTTCCTCAGGCAAAATGTGTTGCTGTGTGTTTTGCACGTCCATAAAACTCTCCAAAGTCTGCATTACAGAGCTTTCTGCAGCGACTGTAATTATTTATGTGTCTGTCTCCCTCAATAATCCATTCGCTTCTTAAGAAAAGAGGCATGGTTTGTTTTTCTTTGACTCTTCAAAGCTTGCAGAGTGCCTGGCAGAAGATGGACTCTCATTGTTGGTGAACACATGGCTACATGAACTGGGACACACTTTATAATCCACAGCCCGATTATTATTCCTGAGCAATTGTATCAGTCCAAGTCTTTGTATATTTTAAAGCTCCAGAGAAAAGAGTCACTGACATATTCATCACGTCACATGATATAAAAAATAGTCTATATTTTTACAGGTTCAGTGAAACACTTTTTATAAAAAGGCACTAAATATTTTATCCCATAGATACCTGCCTTTGGACCAACACAATGCAAACATGTGGCATCAATAACAGGGCAGATAATTACAAGAATATACCACATGCTGTTAATCTGGTGGTCCATTAGGTAATCTGACATTTTTAATATGGAAAAACTGTCTTAGGAGATGTTGGTCACTCCTGGAAGCTGCCTGCAGGATTGGCTTATTTGTACTGTTGGAAATCTCATAGTTTGCACATCAGCAGCTTCTCCTCTACACATTTCCTGAGGATGTCACTCCCAGCCGCTCTTCATTCCTGGATGCATGTGTAGATTCATGCTATAATAACATGAGACAGGAAGAGGATGCTGTGTTCATTCCTTTAGGTTATCAATGTAAATCGGTCATCTCAGTCGACTAGCAGAGGGCATGGTTTATATAGTCTAGATTACATTAAAATTACTAATTTTAATGGACTAGAAAAATTCATATGTGAAACTGCAAAAAGAAAAGAGTGAAGTCTAAGTTCTGTCCTAAACTCTAAAGGGAGAAATATCTGAAAAGCAAAAAGGGCATCTTGACAGACAATGGAAAGAGACGGCGGTTTCTTGTGTAGGGAGCACAGGTCCCCTAAACTGGCAGAGGTAGTTTATGGACGTTAGGAAAGCAGTTTTATAGAGCCCAGGCTTCCTGGTTCTGATGAAGGATGATTTAGGAGGGGAAGCCAGTCCGGCCATCTCCCAGCTTCACACTCGGAGCTGCCAGTGTCCGTGGTTAATGAGGCAGAGTTGGAGCCATGCCCTTAATTAGCTGACCCTGCGAATTGTTGCTCTGATGGTTTAAAACCTCACCCTCTGGAACATTCTTGTTCTGTGTTTACACCAGCCAAGAAGATTCTCTCTTGCTTTTCTTTATTTACTTTGAATTTCAAAAAAATAAGTGTGCCACAAATACTTTCTCAAAATGCGTATCCTATGGGTGATTTTGACATGTGTCTTTAGTGTGGAATTTCACCATGTACCACCTTCCCCTTCTGGAAAGAGAGCTTACAACCGGACAGTGGGTCCCCTGGTAGGTCAGGGTGGTCCATCTTACACAGTCCGCTGTATGTTATTCCACCTTCTTCAAGACCGGAGTGTCATCGTGAATGGTCCCGGAAGGACTGTGACATCAAGTACAGAGAAGTCAGAAGTAACAGTTTTCAGCATGTCTTCATTCTTTATTTGCCCACCTCTCCTACGTTGACTATACGTATTTTTCAAGTGTTGTCCATTGATTTTATTTATTTATTTATTGACAGTGTTTCACTAGTTGTCCAGGCTGGCCTTGAACTTGGGATCCATCTGCCTCAGTCTCCCCATTATCTGGGATGACAGGCAATGGCCATCATGCTGTGGCTTCATTAAAATTTTAAAAAGTAAGACTTATTACTTGTGTGAGTCTATTTATAACTAGAGTGCTTCTGTCTACTAAGGAACACAATCAGACTTTTACTTTTGTAGCTTAGTGGGTTTTGGGATGGGGGGGGTGCTTTTTGCCACCCAGAACGTGGAAATAGGCCTGAGTGTGGTACATATTTGGTACTCTGTCATTAGAAGGAAAATATATGAAAATAAAGACAAGAGAATTTAATCTGCATATTTGGGAGATAAAGCATAAACTATTTTCCTTCAGTGTACTCTAAGGTTTGGCTTATGTGACCTTGGAAATGCCATTGGGATATATAATACTTTTGCTTAAAAATATAACCAATTTAAAGAAGACATACTCACCCAGTCAGGGCTCTGGTTACTGACTTTAAAAATGAATTCGATTTACTGAACGCTTCACAAACTTTCTAAATCTGACGGGGCCAATTTTGAGGCCCCATGCTGATTGATTATTTGGGGTGGGAACCACATATAGCTTTCTGTTTTCAAATGAACTCAAGTGGAAACAGACCAGCAATTTTACAAATGTTTAGTTTTGCAACTGAGAGTAATAGCCATGAATTTAGGTGATTCTTAATGCAAAATAAACACACAAGCAAAACACCCCGAAAATAAAAACAAAACAATAAAAGAAAGAAATTATTTCAATTATAAACTAATTTCAATTTTTGAGTATTTTAAAGATAGGGAACTTGGCCTTTATTAGCTTGTTTTTTTTCACATTGTTGTTAAATAAAATTATCTGATTTAAATCTGCAAGCATTTGAGAACACATATTCACTGCCATCCAATATGTGGCACCTTGAGGCAGTCCCTTGGTATATGTCACATTTGGATAATAGATACCAAAATACCTGGAATGTCATTTCCCATTGTATGGGGTAGGTGGCCTGCCACATGCCAAGAAGCAGGAAATATCTTTTGACCTCTCCTGGAACAATATTTCAAAAGTTATTTCTTTGAGGGATTTATTAAAATGCAGGGTTTTGTTGTGGTTGTTTGTTTGTTTTGTACCTGGGTTTGAATTCAGGGGCACTTAATCCCTAAGTCACATCCCCAACCCATTTTTTATATTCTATTTAGAGATGGGGTCTCACTAAGTTCCTTAGGGTCTTGCCAAGTTTCTGGGCTGGATTTGAAGTTGCAGTCCTCCTGCCTCAACCTCCCGGACCACAGGGATTACAGGTGTGCACCACCACACCAGGCTCAAATGCAGATTTCTTTATACAGTGTACAGCCCAAGGACTCACTACTGTGAGTAGACAGAGGAATCTGCATTTTTAACCTTAATGCAAGACCCTCACTGTAGAGCATCTCATTGTGTCCCGAGGAGCTCAGCCCCTTAGGGGGATCTCGAGGCAACCCAAGCTTTCAGCCCCTATGAGAGGGCACACAGAGCACCAGGCTCAGGACTGATGGCATGGCAGCAATGACATGGTTATTTGAAAAATTCACATATCTGTCAAAAGGATAATCTCTGGTTTGTTAAAGAAAAGCAGTTTTGTTTCTGAGTTGAACAAGCATTTGAGGACTGTGTGCAGGATTGGAAGGACACAGCTTTATCATAGCCCTGGGATGAACTTAACTATGTCATTCAGAAACAATATGCCTTAATGTTTCTCAGTACATTTTCTTTTTCAACAAAGTCACCCTACTCTTTCACATGTCTGGACACTGGTGTCTAATTCCTTTCCTATAACTGCATGCAAGGGCATCTGCGGATCCATGCAGACTCTGGAACTAGTAGGATGACATCTATAACATGCAGCTAGGAAAAGAGAGCCTGTCGGTGGCCAACTGAAGACCAGCCTTACCTGTCACCTGTGCCGTCCACCTGAGCTTGCAGGCTTTAGTTGGTTGTTTGGTTTCCCACCAAACAATACTCTCATTCCTTTGTCATAATGAATCTCAAAATGCAAAACACACACACACACACATATGCATGTTGATATATTTGTACATAGAATAAACACATGAGTGTTACTTAAAAAGGTTCTCAGCTTGTCAACATTTGAGAACTATGAACAGCTAATGGGAGGACAAGTTGGTAGATGATATTGCTAGGTGTTCCCTGCGAATTATACATTTCATTTAAATGAGTATTATGTGCCTTTTTTTCTGGAAGCTGTATGAGAGATGTGAACATAATTATTAATAATTTTATAGAAGCAAAATCTATCTTGACCTGGTTGACCTGGATATGATTTGGGATCAGGCAGTGGGCAGAGCAGAGGAGAGAAACACATTATCTCAGTTGTCCCTGCTGCTGTAGAGATGGGGAAGAGGCTGGCAACTTGATATTTTATTGCAAGTGTGAGAATCTGTGTGTGCAACGTGTCCCCAGCTCTCCACTTTGCCCCACTGATAAAACCTACATGCTAAGTCCCCACAGCACAGCGTGGAAGAGGGCACTACACAGCACAGCCCAGGGAGCTTCAAAAATAAGGTCCTCCTTCTGCAGCACCTTATGCCAACCCTCTTTACCTAAAAAATGCAATATGAAATCCTGCTCCCAGAGAGCAAAAAATCGAGCCATAGAAAATAGAACACGATAGTACATGCAACGAGATCTGCATTGCTGAACCGAAAGTCATGGATCTTTGCTCTTTTACATGGAAGTATGTTCTGTATTTTCTCAGGGTAAAAGCAAAATAGAAAATGTTAATCTCACCTCACCCTCCCATGCAGAGATTTATACACTTGCGGGTGAATTAAGAGCCTTCCTCTCATGAAAGGAGGGAGGAAGATAGAGTGTGGTTGTCATGAAGGTTGTCAGTCCAGCAGGTTGTCATTTGGACTTGTGGTGTGACACAGGCCACCTGAGGCAGGAATTAATGTGCATATAGAAATTCTTATTCTAATTTATCTTTAAGTCATATTAAAAGGACAATCTCCTTCTTAATTTCATAATTTTTACCAATATCATTATTTTCCTGGATTCTGAAAATAGACTACCTGGATGAATAAGCCGGCTTCGTCTCCTTCAGCTGTTACTATGCTGGGAATATTGTTCGAACCCTTTGTGCCCATGACAGTATGACACATTAGGGAGCTAGAACATTTGGAGAGATTAATTAGTTGGACCATATGATGTGTTTTAGGGGAAAGCATGGCGTGTAATTATTATTTCCATAGAATAGTAGCATTGTTTGTTTCATTTCTTTTCAAAAGGAAAACTTTTGAAACCCTTTATTCTATCTTTGTGTTTTCAAACGTCTTCTTATACATTCCAATATGTAAAAAAAGGGGGAAGAAAGATAATTACTATTTATCACTTTAAGGTGAATTTTATAATTTTTCATCTTAAATTTAATAGAAAATTGGCAGGATTTGGCTTAAAATGACTTTATAAAACCTTAAATATGAATTCACACATTTTAGAAATGTTTATATTTTCTTATAGCAGTTCAGTATGGTATATGAAAATCAGCTGTCACTACCTGGTGAGCAAAGAGGCCATTTTTTTTAAATGGGCAAGAAAGCAAACCACAGAGCCATGATCCAACCCCGTGCCCAGTGGTTGGAATCGTGGTGTGACACAGGCCATCTGAGGCAGGAGCTCATCCTTTCGGTGTCACGGGGACCGACTGCATGCAGTTGAAGGACCCAGTCAGCTGCTCATCAAATCCTGAAAGCTCAGAAAGCAGGATGCAGTTCAATGGACACTTTATTGGAAAATAAAGAAGAAAATCATGAGCAGAAACCACTGCAGGTCATTCAACCTAACTTTTTGGATATTCCACTTTGGTCCACTTTGGTCACAGCCGATTTGAAGTACTTATTACCAAAAATGATTTATATAAGACATTGAAGTATCTTTCAAGTTTTATTAGAATATTCATTTCAGGTGTCTCTATTTGCACACAATGTGTGTGGTTTGAATATTAATGGATGCAGACAATGATGTGCCATTTTGGCTCAATGATGCCATTCTGAGGTCATGGACTTCTTCACACTATAGAAGTGAATGCTTTTCAAACTGACTCCCCATTGCATGATACTATCTAGCAGGATGTAGCAGATCAAGTCCATGGTAGCAGTTTCACAAGCTTGTAATTCTTATAGCCCTGACAGTCTAACAGATGACAGTGTCAAGAATCAGAAAACAGAGTTATTTGACCACATTGACATAGCAAATTAAAAAAGAGAATTTGTGATTTTTTAAAAAAGTGTCTGGTTCTCAAATTCTTTTAGCACTGTGCTATCTCTTGTCAATCACATTCCAGGTACACTCAAGTTGTGCTTCCACAATTATACATGTGCGTGCCTGTAATCCCAGTGGCTCAGAAGACTGATACAGGAGGACCACAAGTTCAAGGTCAGATTCAGCAATTTAGTGAGGCCCTCAATTTAATGAGACCCAGTCTCAATATTAAAAAAAAATAAAAATAAAATAAAAAGGGATGAGGATGTGACTCATCAGTGTATTGCCCCTGGGTCCAATCTGCAGTACACACACACACACACACACACACAAATTACCCTTGCAGTTCTTTAGCTACATGCTCTAAGATTGTTTTTCTCCATCTAAATGTTACAATTTACAAATTACCTCATTTTTTTACAAGTTAAAAAAAAAACAGCACACCCTCCTTTTCCTCTGTCTTATGGATTAACACAGTCAGAACTCTCCTCTGTTGAATGGTTACCACGGTATTGTGACCAACCATTTCAAACATTACTAAACTTAATTTTTGCACAATAGTGTCAAGTGTTATTATGCCATTTTAATAGAGGAATAAAATGTGCTTGAGAGCTGAAGTAAACTTCATAACTGGTGGATGGTGAGGGACTTGAACCAAGTCAGTCAACTCCAGATTTCATGTTCTCAAGCACCCTGCTAAACATCTGGAAAAATAAAAATGGAAAGACAGAGATGTAAAGGAGAAGCAGGGTGAAGTCGTCAGTGGAGATAAGTGACTGAAAGGAAGGCTAAAATGCACATTTTTAAATGAATTCAGAAAAAGCTCCAAAAGATCTTGAGCAGGAGAGCCAAAAGGAAACTTTAAAAATAATAGCGTCAAAAGAATACATTGAATGTACTAAATGTACATACAAGGAACTAAATTAAAAGGAGAACACAAGAGAGGACAAACTGTAATACTGCGATCTTCCAATAGAAATAACAACATGGTGGGGATTTGAGAATAGAACGGGCCAAGTGCAGGAGAGGAAAGGGAGCTTAACAGGAACACACCAACCCACTACAGGAGCCGGCAAAGACGCTGGCCGACGCCAAGCCACCCCAGAGAGCCTGGTGGCATGCAGAACAAAAAGAAGGAAGGCAGACAGACAGAGGGACAGGGAGACGGCCCTATCTGTGGTTTTGCATTTCTCGGGATAGTAAGAAGCTTCGTGATCACTTCTGGTTTCTTTCCCCCGCGCTCCTAGTGCTGCTGGATTCACCATGCCAAAGCTCCAGGATTCCATCACGTGCCTCAGTGACTCTGCACAAAGGGGCAAGGTCATCTGAGCCTTGTTACCCAGAGTAGGGAAGTCGTGCTGTTAGGGCTCCTCATTTGGATGGGCTTGATTCATCCCTCCTCCACATTCCCAAATGAAGGAGTGTACACCTGGGAGCCAAAGGTAAGGACACCAACCCAAGCAGCAGAAATGCTTAAGCTCCTACAGGTTATTTTCTGCGTATGTATATGTTCCCACCTGGGTTTCTTAAGTGATTTGGCACTTAAAATCCTATGGCCCTGCTTCACAGCACAGAGTGGGCACAGGGACAGGGACACCAGCTTTTGGGATTCACATGAATGTGCCTGGGTCAGGAGACGGTGTTTCTTGCCATGGTCTTTCCAACATCTGTGCAGAGACCATACTCTACTCCAGGAGTCAAAAGAAATTAGAAAAGCCTTACTTGTGAATACTGTTCATTTAGTGCTCTAGACTCATAACCTTGGGACAAAATGTTTTTCATGGCCCTCTTTATTTTTACCCCATAGTAAACTGTCTGAGGCAAGATAGTTTATAATTCCCTTTAAGAGCTGGTTATTACATTTATTAGTAACCATGTGGTTACAGTTGAGTGAGGGGTAGGCATCAAGGACATTTTTAATAAATGAAGTGTTTAGAGGATGGACCTGCTTCAGCTATTTAATAATTAAGCTCGTGTTGGCTTTGATAAATAATGGGTCATGTTAAAATTCTTACTGCAATCAAAGCACGAGCCGGCTTGTCTCTGCTGCCGAATCGGGATGTCTCCAGCGCTGGCTTTGCGCTTTGGTGAAGGGTACCAGGGCCAAGTGCTACACCTTGTTCTCTCCCCTCTCTTAGTTTAGGCTGCCCCTGAGGACAAAGTGGCATGACGCTTACCAGATTTAAATGTTTAATGGTGCTCCAAAGTTCCTTCGCAATTTAAACCTTAGAAAGTGCAGCACACTTATAAATCTTAGAACTTACAAGTGTCCCTTTCCCCATGGGAGCCACTAAGCTCACAGGAAGGGGAGGGAGTAGAATCTCACACAGTTTAGGGATTTACAAGTCTGCGGTGAAGCTTGGGGTGTAAATTGCTGGCTGACCCAAGGGTGTACTTAAATATTTAAGGGTAAGGGGAACCAAGGTGTTCCCCCTGTTTGAAATCTAATTAGACGGGGAGTAAGAAGATGCCTGGCATGAACCCAAGTTTTAAGTCCTCTGCCAAAAAGAAGGGTAGAGTTGATGGGCCTCCCCAAGTCCCATTTTGTACCAAGCTTTTAAGTTAAAAGGTCACAATATTCTCAGAACAGGGAGAAGTTCTACATTATATGGAGGATTAGAAAGAACAAGTGCCTTGCTTCTAGAATTTAAAAACTCCAGTATTTACTTGTATGATTGTGCCATCCATAAATTATAGAGGAGCAATATAAGTTATTATCTATATTAGGACATTCCTGAAAGTAGGTGGAAATACCATTAGTAATTATGCTATGGCATCCACATTGTCTCTTATTAACTGTGGCATATAAGGGGAATAAACTGGGACTAACCTGTGAAAATTGACACCTAATAAGTTCACCCTATTGATTATACTTCAGAAAAAAAAAAAGAAGATTTATTAGCTATGTTTCTCTTTTCTAAAGCAAAGAATGATAATTAGGCATTTCATAATCTCGCATTCAATATATAAGATTCATTATTGTGGCCAAAATACCTGACAAGAACAACTTAGAGGAAGGAAAGTTTATTCTCTGTTCATGGTTTCAGAGATCTAACCCAAGGTCAGCTGGCTCTATTGCTCTGGGCTGGAAGTAAGGCAGAACTTCATGATGGAAAAGCAGAGAAGGCTGTTCAGCTCAGGATGGCTGAGAAACGGGGAGGGAGGGATGAAGGGAGAGATGGAAGGAGGAAGATGAGAGAGAATCAGAGAGAGAGAGAGGAAGAAGAACAAGAAGAAGGAGGAGGAAGAGGGAGGAGGGGGAGGAGAAGGAGGGGAGAAGGAGGAGGAGGAGGAGGAAGAGTAGTAGTAGTAGTACTAGTAGTAGTAGTAGTAGGGAAGCCAGGGACAGAATGGAATCTCCAAGGGCACACCCTCAGCAACCTACTTCCTTCAACCACACCAACCTGACTAAAGTTACTAATCAGCTTCCATTCAAGTTATTAACTCATCAAATGAGTTGATCCACTGAAGAGATTCACCTCTCATCATTGCCTACAAGCCACACCTCTGAAACTTTAAAGATCCAAAATCAAACAGAAATCGACCCACATTTTACAATATGGCATTCTAGGACTTGAAAATCTTTTGTATAGCCTGTTAACTGGGAATACCCTACTTGTTTTGGAGTGCCATCACTCTCTTACAACACAGAGCTGATAAGACACTATCTGAGGGTTGTTTTACCACATAACACAATGACAGTGACCTCAGGCAGGTGTCTGTTTCATGACATTATATGGTACTCCATCAATCAAGAGCATTTGGGACCAGAAGGCCCTGGGTTTGAATCTCATCTTTGCCACTTCAGAATCATGCAGTCTGTACAAATCATTCTAAGTTTGTCTCCTTATCTGTAAACTGGGGATGACGATGATATCCCCATTACCTATCTCTGAGGGTTATCGTGAATATAAAGTAAAGTAATACAAACAAAATATTTAGCATTGTGGAGGTCTCCAAGTGAATGTCTGATTAATACAGTAATTCATTTCTATTGTCTTTATTTTAATGCCCTTAATAAAAGCCTTTCCTGGTACTACTCAGAGTCCCAGTTTGGAAGTTCAGCCATTAATAGGCACAACATGAAGACCAGCAGCACATGGCTCACAAAACCTTGTACTTGAGTCACATTCCTTAATACTTTTTTTCTGTTTCTTCTGCTATGTCACTTCTAAATAATGTGCTTTTAATTCTATTTTCTGATTTTCCAACTTGAGAAATTATCCACGACTGTTTTAGTTCTCCTCAGTCACTCTGAAGTCTGTAGTTTCCCCTGCCCAGCCCCGTAGCTCCTGGGATTCTGAGCGGGAATCGGCTTGCTCCTTACCAGAACCCCCAGCTGCGAGTCTGCGGTATTCACCTTTCTTACTCCCACTAACTCTCCTACCTATTTTCAGTTGTTCGTGTTTGTATTATTAAAGTCATATCATGTTGGTATTTATCATTTTCTCTGTTTTGAAATATGTACTTTTTACATATTTGTTCTTCTTTTATTGGGGTCAGGAGAGAGACCAATATATAAGTGGGTTCTGCCACGTTGGACTGAGACCTTTATGAGAGGCACCTTCCCTGATGGTCAGTTTCTGATTCCTACTCATCAGTGATGGTTCACACATTTCAGGACCTCTTAAAGTGGCATTTGTACTTGGTGTCCCTGAGACTTACATGCACAGTTATACTGTGTTGCACACTTTTTCATCATTCTTTTTTCATGAGTTGTGAAGAATCTTTTTTAATTCTCTATAATGAATTTAAGAGTGCTTCCTCCTCTCTTCAAATACACATCGACCAGAACCCTAGAGGGGACAATTTAGGAATAGGGTTTTCATGAGGCCATTAATGGTAGGGATAGAAAGGAAGTCATGCTGGACTCCTGTGGGTCTTACCCAAAGACAGTTTCCTGATGAAAGAGGACAGTAAAGCAGCGTTGGTGGAAATTCTGCTTCTACAGGCCAAGGGCATGGGATCTGACACTAGGGGAAGCTGCCCCTGGAGCAATCAGAGGGGGTGTGGCTGAGCTCCTGACCTTGTTTCTGGTTCCAGAACAGTGAGAAGATTGACTCTTGCTTGTAAAAGCCACGACACTTGTGGTCATTTGTTGCAGTAGACTGGGAAAAGTCCCCGTCCTCCCACTTCTCTGTCACCTTGATTCAAAAACTGATCATCTCTCACTGGAGCACCAACAGTCCTGCACTGAACTCGCCTCCCAGTGACCTCTCCCCGCCGTGTCCAATGACATCTTTGCTCTTTTGCCACCTCTCTTTACTGTCCTTAGCTTTGATTAGGTCAGCCACATCCATGGTGGCCTGCTGTTTTCTTGAAGTCATTTAAAGCTGCCTTACCATTAAGAAACTTACTCAAAATTACCTTCCGTCTGGATTTCCTCTTCTTGGATTAGCTGTGCTCTCTCTACTAATTAAACTTCCCTTGAAATTCTTTGATGCCCCAAGAAGCTGACCCAAATCACTAAGGAAAGGAGATGGTCTATATCCAGTCTAGACATGAAATTTGTTTATCATAGGATCACATTTTTATTTAGCTTATTTTACACTTAACACAAATAATTGAAGATTTTACCATTCTAACATCTGTTACTTTATATTTTAGATGTTCAGATATTCATATTGCAAATATCTACAGAAAAATCATAAACGCCACATTTAAAATTCTAATAAGCTAATAATGAATCACAATGAATCATATGATGACTTGTTTTACAGACACTAAGAAAAAATATGTTGGAAAAGGGCATGTAATTTTTCAGATATATCTCAGTTTTCTTTTTGCTTGTGGCACCAAGGAACATAGCTAATGGCAAGAGAATAATTAAAGGAAGCAATTATAAATCACTCTGACAATAAAAGTGCCATTTAAATGTTCAGAAGTTAACTGTTGTCTCTGAATAAGAAAGAATCATGGATATTTCAAACCTTGCCTCAACAAAGCAAAATAAACATTTTATGTTACATCTGAGGTTTAGACTAGATTATTCGTGTATGGGTAAAGCTAGGAATAATTAAAATCACATTCTTTTATTTTAATACTTCATTCAGTGGAACAGTAAAGAGATCTCAAATATCCATGATGCTATTAAACAATAAAATATAGTGAACATTACCATGAGTGTGTTTTTAATAGAGGTGAACTCATTACATTAAAAATTGATGATTCTCATGATTCTTTCAGTATACAGAATTTTAATTTCTTTCACTGAAAAATTGCTTATGTTTCTTGACATAAATTTTATAATTAGTTGGTAGGATTTTTGACCTCTAATATCCAGCTTAATTAATGTAAATCAGAAATCTTGTGTTGATTCATATTTTACTAATCAATCAAATACAAATTTCTAGGCACAATTTACTTGAGGGAATTCTGGAATATATAACAACCGAGGACCTTGCATATTAGAAAGATAGAAAAGCATCAGACACCCTACTGGGCTGTTCTAAGTGTATGTTTTTAAATGCTCCTTACAAGCTATTCAGTAGGTCTGCAAGTATTCTGAGTGTATATACCTTTGAAGTGTTTTAAGAGTATAGTGGCACATTCTAGAAAATCTATTTTGGGCAAAAGAAGCTCTTTTATTAATTTATCTAGAGGGAAATCATCTGTTTGGTGAACTGTGTCTATAATGAAAGGAGGCAAAAATTCAGATCAGAGCTGTCATGACTTAGTTTTTGCCCTAATTTCATATGTAATATTTTAACTACTTCTCTTAATATCAAAAAAAAAGGCAAAAACCAAAAACACTCACTTTCTAAAACTGTTAAAACCTATTAAAGTGTTTTAGCATGGACACAGTAGAACTGCGCCAGCTTACCTTTATTCCCAGTTTCTCTGTCAACAGCAGAAAAATGGCCATGAAATTAAATAAAACAAAATAAAACATAAGGGTTTGAAAGAATATCTGTTCTCTAAGTTGGAAGAAGGAGCTGCCAAATCTCCCCAGTTCCCATATATACTGTCCCAGGTCTTTTTTTTTTTTTTTCCCTCTTCTTTGTTTTCTTCATGTAACATTCACCACATTGCATAAAATTCTACCATTTAGACATGAATTGGGGCCAATGAGCTGTTCTTTGAAAAAAATGTAAATAGCTTTAGGGGGAGTAAGGTGTTGAGAATCTCTCCCAGACTGAAACAACAGAATTTAGCCAATGGTCCTTTCAGTCTCCTGCTGAGCAGGAGGATCTCAGGGTAGCCAGCCCTGGCCCCACACAGGACCTGACATTCCTGATGCTGCAGGGGACCTCAGTGGCATGCCAGGGCTTCCCAGTCCCACTCTGTCCCTCAACTGGGATTTTCCAGTGTTTGTGGTTTTGTGACCATCTCTTATGACAACTAAGATGATTGGTGCATATATAGTTTAGAAAACACCTCAGCATACATTTGTTCTCTAGCATTTTTATCTTTATCAAGAGAATAGAATCTGTTTTAATATTAACTGGATTTCACTGGTGTGAAATCTGAGTTTTGGGAAGATTATATAGTGGATATATTTGGGTTTTCTGAGTCAATTAATTCTTCCAAATTATGCACTCAGATTCTAAGACTAGATTTGTTCCTAGATACAGAAAAGTATGAGCTTCCAACAACCATACCTGAATAACCACATGGAATCATTCTCACCTTGTTTGTGAATATACTTGCCCTTTTCCAAATAAAAATTGATATTATATAGATTGACTCTAAAAGTCTATATATAATTAATGGATTTATCACTGAGCTGTTTATACAAAGACAGACCTAAATAAAGTCCAGTAAGAGCAAAGAAGCAAATCCTTACCAAGTGTCATGAGGATGAATGTCCCCCTCACAGAATGAGTGAGGACAATGAAGAGGAATGCAACACTTGAACATCTGGTAAAATCCTGAGGATGGGGTATTGAATTTTTCTCTTCACTCAAATGGAGAAATCACAGTATTTATATTAGGCCAACTATACTGGGTTCTAGAGGAGAAATTGGATTGGATGGTCTTATTTTGTGTTTGAATTTTAGTGACGATGACATTGGTAATGATTTCCATTTTGGTTTTTAAATCTTCAAGGTCAAACACCCCATACTTATGGAACCTTTGTCACCAATTAGAATCTGTTTATTTACAGTGAGTTAACAGGAGGATTATATTAGACACATGTTTGACTACTATTTTGTGTATACATTGTTCTGTAATGTATATCACTATTTGCAATTTATTATACATTCTGTATATTAACACAGTCATCTACAACCAGTATGTTTAAGGCCATATATTATTAAAACTACCACATCAGATACAAAAGCAAATGTCTTCATATGTCTACAAAACGACCGCATAGCTAAGCAATTGTGGAAGAAGAAAGGCCATTTGGAGGGAAAAACTGCAGAGGGAAAACATCTCATTCCATAACCATAAAGAGACATAAAACCAATCATTATCGCACACTATCTGATGATCGCTGTTCTGGGAGTAAAAAGAGCAGGACTGAAAAACAGCTTCCTCTGGAGCCAGACCATCCAGGTCGGGCCAACTCCCCATTACTCTGCCAACAGAAAGTACCTGTCGGTGCCTTTCTTGGAAATCATGAAACCGTAGCCTCCTGGAACAGAAGGAGAACTCAGCGAGTATTAGTAGTTGTTTCTATTGGATTTTTTTTTTTTTTTTAGATTGGACATGATATAAGAATTACAGGATGATTCTAATAGATTTAATCAAAGATTCTGCTATTGGAAGTCAACTCTACTCACAAGTTACCACTTGGAAAATTACTTGTTTAAGACCTAGAAGTTTTTAATACTTCTAATCTAGCATGACATTTTATGATTCAAAGTTCACTAAAATTTTTATCTTATAAATCTATCATTTTTAAAATTTTTCTTTCCTTTTAATTGATGAACATGTATACCAATACTAATATTTGAAAAAAAATAGAAAAAAACACCTATTTCTCAGTTTCTAGAGATTTAATTAATCATGCAAAGATCACAATAGGGTTCATGAGTAATAAGTTTTTTTCTTTCTTTAATTCTATTACTGTGAGTGTGTATTACTGGGGGAAAGATTCAACGTGTTTTAAATTGGCTTAGCAATCCCCAAATACCATGCATGCATACGCGTGTGTGCATGCACACACATGCACAAAAACACACACACATATATTTTTATAGATCAAAAATGAGTACTCAGAAATTCACCTGTTGAGGCCGTGTGCCTCTGGCTTGCTGGACTCTGGGCATTGGAAACTGCAGTGACGGCAGGAGGCTGTCTTCCTCAGACGGCTATCACTCTGAATGACAGGTCAGTCTCTGGTTACCCTCAGAGTGGGTCAGGATGGAAAGCATGGACATGCTCCTCCACCACGCCAAAAGGCGCCCATTGACTGTGGACTTGGGTGGAGCTTGATAGAGAGCCATAGACTCAAGGAAACTAGAATAGTAAACAGACCCTTGACCATCGCTGCGCCAAGGGGCCAGCTGGCTCTGAGACTGGATCTGTGGCGTCCTGGGCATCTTTATGAAATGGCCACATCTGGTGTGGAGGCCTATGGGTCTGAAGGAAGCAGCCATAAAATGGCACAGATGCTACAGAGGGGAGAAAAATAGTGAAAATGCCAAGGGGAAAAAGTGGAAAGGAAAGTCTTAGTCCAGAAACATCCACATTCAAAACATGCCCATAATCTGAATTTACTAAATGATTCAAGGAATCAAGCAATGAAATAAACATTCGCTCCAGGAAAAATTTATCTTAGAATATGTTTAAAAATTCAAATAAAATGAAGTTTGGATGTTCAGAAAATATAATGCTAAATACTGATTAAAAACAGTAAATATGAAGCAAAAATCCTCAGTAATACATGATAATGTAGCTGAGCATGGTCACACACGTCCGTGATCCAGTGACTTGGGTGGGTAAGGCAGGAGGATCTTGAGTGCAAAGCCAGCTGGGCAACCAGTGAGGCCCTAAGCAACTCAGTGAGACTAAATAAAATACAAAAGTAAATAAAATATAAAATGTTGATTCTAAATAAAATATTAAAAAGGACTGGGGATGTGGCTCAATTGTTAAGCATCCTGGGGTTCAATCCCCCATACCAAAATAATTACAATAATAATGATGATGTAGATAAACAAAAGAATAGATTAAACATAAGAAATGTTTTCATAAAACAGTGATCACTGAAAGAGACATTCTATTATAATGAAAATAAACTTTGTCTATCTACATATGAAAATTTTCCCCAAACTGACACAATTAAGAAATTTATTAAATATAACAAGATAAAACCTTCAGAATTCTCACTAAAGGTATGAAAGAGTCAGAATAAGAAAATAAAGAATCAATATTTGAAGAGGCATCATCAATATGGTTCTGGAATTTATGTAAGTTCCTGAGATACAAAAGTCAATGCAACTTCCAAGAATTTAACAGAAACATCAACAATAAATAAATAAGAAACCCAACAACATTGCGTCACATTTGAGCATACATGAAGGACCACAGAGATGCGATGAGTAAGAAATTTGATAATAGAAAAGAAGCAATAGGCTTTGTCCACAAAGATGAGGGTAAACCAACACCAACCAGGAGTTTCACATCAGCAGACCTGTCATTCCAACTGAGAGGAAACGGAACAACTCCTCGATAATAATAGAATATAAAGCTTAAAAAACCCACTGCACTATTTTAACTCAGCTTCTTCTGAAAGAAGAAAGCAAAGTCAGAGAAAGGTATATCTATATCTGACAAGTCAATAATCACAGACTGGAACGAGTTCAACAAATTTACTCTGAAACTGGTAGAATCCGCTCAATGTATTTCAAACAAAATTTAATTTCTAACACTAAACTATTAATATATCCATAGTTAATATCTTTGCCCATGATTGCCACTAATCGTCCATATCTCTCTTCAGAAGATCATGTCTTTCAAAGTAGTTAAGAGGTATTTCGCTATAATCTCTGATTATTTAGTTTTACTTCATTTCCTTTTTTGCTCAGGGCCTCTCACATGCTGGGAAAGTGCTATGTTGCTGAAGTACGTCCTCCATCTCTGATTACTTGTGAAGTGCCTTTTTCCCCCTCATGCTTGAATAATAGGCCTGCTTGCTATTAAACATTAATAACTAGCTTTTAACAACAAAATTATCAGGACACTTCTGATTGGTCAATATGTCAATAAGTGTGGAACTGAACAAATTCACTTTTTGGTCATGAAGAAAATTTCGACAAGTTTTTGTTGAATAAATATTGTATTGACATTTCTCTAATGTGAGGAAATTAAATTAGAAAGTACAGTGTATATATCTTGAAGGTTTAAAATGTATTCCCCAACAACTCATGAATCAAAAAGAAAATCCTAGTGAAAATTGCTGTATATCTAGATGCGAATAACCATGAAAAGACAATATGTCTGCTTTCTTTTCTTTCAGATGATGATAATTCTATCTTGGAGAGTCTGTTTCTTATTAAACTTTTCTCCGTAAAGAACGAAGGTGATTTTAGGATTGGTCACCCATTTAACTTGTTGTCCACTCTGGGATGCTTTTGAATGTGAGGCAGGAAATATAAATTATTATCCTGGGACAAGAGGAATGATCTGAGATTCAACCTAATCTTTCTATCTTCATACTTGAAATATACAACATTTTTAATACCTCCAAAAATTCATGTTGTTTCTTGTGTACTTTTTGTTTGAAATTGTTCTCTATTTTAAGAATCAACTTTGGCTTAAGATTCTTTTTGATAAAGTGTTGTCATACTTCCTCAGCCTCTCGGAGGCTTTCATAAATGTTAATGCGTTTGGAATCATTGAGATGACTTCTTCACAGGTCACCGTCCACCTGACTTCACAAGGACTTCCTTTTATATGCTTCTTTAGCTTTTTCCTCTACCATGTAAAAATGCCCAGATAATATATATATTCCCATGAATGGATTTAGCTTTTGCTCTAGTATAATAAATATGTTAAAAATTATGAGTACCTCAGGAATGATCCCAAAAGTCCTAAGATGAACAAGAACAATCCAAATCCAGACAGTTTCTTAATTCAGTGAAAGTCACAGCTGCCAATAATTAGTGTGTTGTGCAACAGAGAAGTAGAAGCAAAACTGTCATCACTGAGTATTTTTTCACCTTGTAAAATTGCCAGGTGGCCTACTCAATTTCCAGCTTGCATAAATGTTTAACAATTAAATGTGACTTTGAAGAGGCATTGTCTTTAAACTTTATATGATTACCAGTTGCTAGTATGCGAAAACAAGGTAAAGGTGATGTGGGGAATTGAGCTTTCTTGATGCTCTTGTGTGTGGGTACAAATTCTAACCAGAGCAGCTCCCCAGGAGATGTCCACATAGGACAAAGGTTCTGTAGGTGCACAGTGGAGCCAGGTGCACGCTGAGCGTGCCTGGGGATGGCATGATTATCTGGGACACTATGAAGAGGCATATTCTAAAACCATTCTCTAGATCAGAACTCTTAGAAAGTCCTCTTTTCCTTTGATAGACTAATCCTTTCTCTAAATTTCATCAACACACATCATTTCAATATTTTCCCTATTTTTTAGTAGCACTGACGTTTACCCAGCTGGGCTGCGTTAGTTCATAACTCTGTTTACACACAAGTGCTCCATTTACTGAAATATTGTCACAGTCTTATTCATCCTCAAAAAACAAGCAGTCATACTCCTGAAGTGCCCTTCAAATAATGCCAGTTTCCCTCTACAAAACCCTTCTGACTCCTTGGAGGAAGTCCAGAGCTCAGGGAAGGCAGATCCTTTTCCCTTCTACTTACCTGTGAAACCTCCATCAGAAAGTAGCTCAAGTGTCCTCGCATTCCTTCCCGCATGGGTTTCTGTTACCATGGAATCTCCTATTTTCAAGGTGTCATCATAAACTATTTGTCCTCAACTGCAGTGATTTCTGACTAGAGGGGATCGTTATTTTTCCTTCCCATTTATTCTGGGAAATTATGAACTTTACCTATAGAGGAACAAAAATTTAAAATAGTTTAATCATCCCTCAATCAGACCTCAACCTCTGATGAGGCTGAGGGATGAAAGATGCCACCTTCAACGTGGAGGCCATTAAACATGTCTGAAGCCTCTCTGGAGCCCTGGACAGGAGCAAGCCCTTCAGAGCCGTCTCCAGATGGCCATGATCTGGTCGCTGTCATGTGGCTGGCTCTCTTCACAGGCACTTGGTTGCTGAATCTCTAATCAGCCATGTAAAACCTGGTGTCCTTTAGAACGTGAGGCTGTGGCCTCCTCATCTGCCTTCTGTATCCCCACCTCAGGGGCAGAATTCAGAGCGTCCCATGAGGGACAGTAGGCCTGCATGAATCTGGGTCAGCACGGGGCAGGGTAGGGGGTGGGGGTTCAAGGGAGAATGTTTTCAGAAGAAAACAGAACACGTGTTCTGCCGCTGGAGGTCACAAGGACCCTGGCTGAATCCCACAGTAGTAGCCACGTCCTACAGGATCCCTCCGGGGCCACAAAGTGCTGCACCACGGAGAGAAATGCAACATTTCACACCTCTTTCCATTTTTAATATAAATGTATTACTTTTTGGAAAAAAAAATAAGTCAAGGAAATTATAATTCCCCAAAACCACTGTAAAAGGGGGGAAAGTAAATTAATAAAATTATAGCTTCTATTTAATTCTCTGATGCAGTGTGCCTCCTTGTCAAGTATGTGGCTTGTTATGAAATAACATTTACTTTAAGCGCAGGCTCATGCTGGCTATTCTTCATATTACTTCAGCAGCCACCGTAAAATTAATCTCTTATTTCCTTGGGGGCTAATGGGGCCACGTCTACTTGTTTGGCCGTGAGAGGGCAGGTCAGTGCTGTGCTCTCTGTCTTCCGCAGTTCTTTTTCCTGAGGAATTTGGCCTTTCTTCAGGTTCATTAAGGAAGGTTGTGGACAAGTGAAGGCAGACCTGGCACTGTCAGAAGAGCCCAGGGATTGAAAAAGCCAAACAGCTTTGTTTCTGCCTCCAAGTTTGTCAGGTATTTTTTGTCTTTTTTTAAAAAAGAAGATGAGCGAAGTCAGTGGAGCAGATTGCTGTTGATCCTGATCTTGTTGATTTGAGTGTGAGCAGGGGACGAATCAGAGTTACTCCTGTCAGTTTTAGAGGACAGCCCACGTGGAGAGTCCTACCTCTCTGCAGGCAATACCAGTGTCCAGGGCCGGCCACGAACTTGCCTGTGGCTCCACGTGACCTACGAACCATAATCACTCAGAGTGACGTTTCTTTAGGATTACATCTGAATCCCTTCCAATTTCTCACAGCACACAAAAAATACAAAAGTAACTACTGACATTAACATTGAGTTCATAAACAGCTCGGGCCGGAGATGAGGCTCCGTGGTGGAGCGCCTGCCTGGCACAGCAGACCAAGGATCCATCCCGAGCACAGAAAAATAGAAACAAACAAAAAAAGTTGCCAGAGATTTTTGTTTTAAAAATTATTATTAACTTTTGTTCCATACTCATTCTGATAAAACACAATAGAATGGACCTTTAAAAATGCCCTAGACAATGGAGAGAGCTACTAAAATATAAACATTGAGATTTTTCTTGTGCCATGATCAAATTTAGTCCTAATGATTGTGCATCTGTGTGTGAGTGTGTGTGTGTGTGTGTGTGTGTATGTATGTATGTGTTTAAAGCTAAGGTTTATTGCTTAGCTACAAATAAAACAAATCTTGTTTATATTAAATAAACATGAATATTAAAAGAAAAATTTTCATGACACAAAGTTTGGAAAAAGTTTTCAAATCCTTGATTTGGTTAAAAGTTTTAAGATACATTTTTGTAATGTTGAAAAGTCATGGAAACCTAGAAAATAACATTCGTATGCACTCCTGGAATTAATATGGAACTAGTGTTTCAATGATTACCAAAGCACACAAATATTAAAATGCAAAAAAATGGAAATTATTATTTAGAAGCATGAGTACCACAGGTTTTAGCACTAGATATAGTACAAAATTTATTTACAATCATTACGTTTATAATTATTAAAGAAATAATATTAATATGAGAAATTCTTAGAAACTACCATAGTAACAAAGCTTTAGTTGTTGGTGACAGGTATCTGCTTCCTGAGGAACTGCACCGCCTGTGTCAGGGATACTGTTCAGAAGTGAGAATGAAGGGGCAGAGCAGGGCTCAGGCATGGTTCAATCCAGTCAGCACCACCAGCATCTTCTCATCACTGCCACGGCCCTGGGCTCTGGGAAATTCAGGTGTTCACTCAGAGTAGCGTTAGACTTTGCTGTTTACTGCTGACCAGAGGTCAGACACCATCAAGTTACAGGTTGACCTCAAGAGCTGGACTGGGAGTGTCCTACTCAGCTGTTCCAGAGGCTGAGGCAGGAGGGTCCTTCAGCCCAGAGCTCAAGAGCCAGCCCAAGCAATGCAGGACCAATCTGAAAACCCAACAAATGAATAAACTGAAGTATTTATTTGAATAGGAGAGACATTCCTAAAAGTTATTGTTTTATTGCCTTTGCATAGTATCTGATATAAAAATCTTATTCTAACATTCCTTTTTAAATGTCCATAAATACTTAGTTACTAAAATGCCTTTGGAACCAGTTTTACCCATGCCTTTTCCCCTGGATCATGAGTTAAATACAAGTTTGACACATTATATGTAACATTAACTTTTCAAAAAGAATACCTTGAAACTCTTAGTCAAATCTAGGATTCAGAAAACAGTTAGACCTAGCCCAAAATAACTGAACTCTCAGATCTCTAGTATATCTCAACACATTTGGTGAAGAAGAGCAAGTCTACAGTGGCATAGCGCTCACCTAGCCTGTGTGGGTCCTGGGTCCAACCTCCAGCTGCTCAGATAAACGCACAAATAAATAACTAACAGAAAGCAAGTCTTTGTAAAGTAATGTTAATCCACAAATATTACCAAACGGGAAAGTAGATGGATCACATCAAGTGGAAATTAAATATTTCTTGATTATAATTAAGTACATCTTAATAAAACTTTCATTTATGTCCTTGTAACAATTTCCACAGGGACTAACAACAACTGAAACAAGATTTTCTGTATAGTCAGCAACACATGACAAATTTATCAACATGCTGTCATTTCTTTCTTCAAGATTTACTGATAGTTAGTGTTGTACATGACAGCCCATCCATCCAAATGCATGGATTACCAGTATATGTGGAATATCACCAATAAAAAGAGTTGTAATGCTGATATACTGTCAGCAGATAAACCTCACAAAAGGCATGCCCGGTGGAAGACACAAGTCCCAAAGAGCACCTATTGTGATTCTACTCATGTGAAACAAACCCTGCGGAGAAAGGGTATCCATTAGTGCTTGCCTGTAAATTTGAACAGCTCAGGAATAGGCAGGGGCTGCTGACAGATATGAGGCTTCTTTGTGTGGCCAAGAAGCTGCTGTCATATTAGATTTTGGTGAAAGCTGGACCACTGTTAATATACTAAATTCCATTAATTATTCACTCAGATGAATTCCTATTGTGGTAGGTAAATTACATCCAAATAAAATGGCTGAAAATGAGCTGTTTTATTATTACTTGAAAGTTTTTAATATACACCTCTATTTCCCAGCGTAGGTAAGTCTACTGAGTTTAGGATATTCTCATTATTCCAGCATTAAGAGTGAACAGGGTATGATCATGTGATACAGTCCTGTGGGCATGTGGTATCACAGGACCTGGCACTATTGGGGCTAATCCTAACAGATTGTGATAGTATGTATATACATTTGTACATACACATGATCATGGAATTTGATCTCCAAAATTACACAGATGCTATCATGATGAGCTGCATGCTCACAGGGCTTGGATTCATTTGCAGGGTTCAGAACACCTCTTGAGGCCGAGGTGACCAACTCAGCAGGGTGCTGATAATGCTTAGCATCTGAAATCAAAGGAGGAGGAGTTGTTGAGATCCTAAAGGGCAAGGAGCTGGTGCTAATGTTCACTATAACATGGCAAAGATCCCACTCCTTTTTTTCCCTTCATCCATTCTCTTTATCCTTTCTCCTAATGACTCCTCAATCCTTTGCTCCTATTCTTCTTGAATCCTGTCAGCCACGTCATCAGCATTGATGGAGGCAAGCTCTCAGAGGTGACAGTCACTAAAGTCAACCAAATAGACAAATACTTGGAGATTTAAAGGAAGGTGTGATTTCAATTTCAGAACATTTATGAACTATGTGGTTGAGAAAAATTTTGTCTACCATTCTGCCTATAATTTAAACTAAAATACTAGGAATAGGCCATTTTTATAGTCACAGAGGTGAAGCCACAAGAACGGAAGGCAGTGGGTGTGTAGTCTACAACTTTCCTTGCTGAGGGAAGGGCTCCAAGGCTGTAGCACTTTCAGGAAATTAATTACCAGAAAAAGGAAATATAATCAGTGCAAAAATATCTTCTAAGATTATGCCATGTATAAGTGCTTACTACATACAACAGAATTATATTAGTTTAGCCAGAAGGATTCTTTCCCAAGTACTACTCTCATAGTCATGGTGGTCGGATTTCACGATCCCATTGCTACTATCCTATGCCTACTTTTAAAAGTCTGGTCTCTGAAAAATGAAGCCAAGCCTGATTCAACAAGTAACACACCTTCTCTATTTCAGAGCTCAAAGATTCGTGGTATCCTTTCAAAGGCACAGGTTGGGATGAGGAATTGCTTCCCACTGTGCCTTGGGAGGGCTGTGTGAGGGCTGGGAGGCAGTGTTGGCGGACAGAGAGTGTGCGGTAATGAAAAACTTGGGACTTCTCTGCAGACTGTTCAGTCATTGCAGACAACTCCCTCCATTTCCTGTCTGGACTCTTTTGTTTTGTTTTTATTTTTGTTCCTTGTGAAATCTTAGGCAATACTTGTCTTTCAAATATGATTTCTGTGTGTCCTGGCATTTATTTCTCTAATTTCATAGATCAAAAATGCCATATGTGCTTTTATTTAACTTAGAGATTTACTATTGATGAAAAAGACTCTGGAGTCCTCATGTTGTGACACCAGATTATCCCTTTTTCATTAAAATCTTACAGGCTGATGAACTGTCTAGCTGTAAACTGCTTAAAATCCATTTTTATATAGCCAAAAAAGATATGCAACACCTAAGAAGAGCTCTGCTACAATGCATTCATCTGTATTGATCATGTCTTCACAGGGTTTGCCATTCACTTTGTTTGCTAAAGTAAAATGATTTCTAACAATCTTTTCTTTTTAAAAAATAGATTATTGAAACTTAAAATAAATGCCAGCCTTCTTTACTACTTTTACCTGGAGGAACTGTTCAAGTATTTTTTTGCCCTTGCATGAAATTATAATACCTATGTACTTTAGCATGGCCAATAAATTGTGTAGATTACAGTATCTTAACTGTTACTGTACTTTTCTGATTCACCGTCCTAGCAGGGACACCAACTTCAGTGAAATTCATACTTACAGGGAAAGAAAATTTCATTTTTGCTTTTCTTAGTTTGTTTTAAATACTTTTTTATTTTGAATGTTTTTTCTAATCAAAATAGGCCTAAATGCCACACCACAAATTTTTAATTTTTAATTGTGAAAGATACTATTGGTATGTGGTATGTGACAGAAAAAAAAAATGGATTTTAGGTAAATTTCCCAGTAAAAACCAAGGCACTTATTCTCAATATATATTTAAAACAAAAAAACAAAACTACTTTTTCTGTTATAAATTTTAGAAATTCTTAAGGCAAATGATATATTTTGGCTAAATAATTGACTTAAGTCAAAATTTAATGTTCAAAAGATAGTTTAATATAGTTAATTTAAATAGAAGTTGTAAGTTGATTTTAATGGATACTCTTTGCAATATTTAAAAAAAAATGATTTGGAACAGCAGAACTACTAAATAAACAAACTGAATGAACATATAGCCTAAGACAAATTTCACATTAGATATTTAGAACAATGTTTTCACTCTAAATTATGATTGGGAACCAAAAAGAAATCTAGCAGTTACAAAATCATTATCCCCTTTTCATTAAAATCTTACAGGCTGATGAATTGTCTAGCAGTAACCTGCTTAAAATCTATTTCTTTTTTTTAATATTTATTTTTTAGTTGTAGTTGGACACACCAGCTTTATTTCATTTGTTTATTTTTGTATGTGGTGCTGAGGCTCGATCCCAGGGTCTCACATGTGCTAGGTGAGTGCTCTACCGCTGAGACACAACCCCAGCCCAAAATCCATTTCTTATATAGCCAAAAAATATATGCAACACCTAAGAACAGCTCTGCTACAATGTATTCATCTGTATCAATCATGTCTTCACAGGGTTTGCCATTCACTTTGGTAGTAGTGTGTTTCTATGCTCAAAGACCTGAGTTCTCTCACCAGTACCAAAAAATATCTATATTTTAAACAACTAAAAAAATGAGATATAGCTCTTTAATCTTTAATGTGAAACTTGAACTTCCTTTTTTCGCTAACCCTAAATTGGAGTCAGATTTGTGCCCATTTCATTTTCAACTGAAATGAGATGCTCCTGTTTTTGCTCATGATGCTCGCTACACAAAGCAAAAGCTTGCACAACTGCATAAGATATGTTCATGGCTTCCCTGTCAGTAACAGGATACTGTTTTCCAAAGAAATCTGGACTTTGTATCAAGAAAGATCATCAAATCAAGTGTGATAAATGATGAGTTTGTGCACAAAGCTTTCCTCTTCCCTAAAGACAAGTTGACTCTTGCTCAGGGCTTGAGATGAGGAGGAAGACATCATGGCAGAGGGCAGGGCAGAAGAAAGCAGCTCAGGACCTGGCACTAAGGAAGCAGAGACAGAGCTCTGCTCACCAGGGACAGAAGAAAAACCCCAGTGACCTACCTCTTCTGACCACACCCCACCTGCCTGCAGCTCCTGCCCAGTTAACCCATTCATGGGTCAAACCACCAATTAGGTTACAGCTCAAAAACTAATCATTTCACCTCTGAACACTCTTGCATCGTCCCACATGTGAGGTTTTGAAGGCCACCACTTATTCCAAACCATAACAGCTGATATTAAGAGGTAAACAGTTCATGCAGTTAACATCAAATTAACTTAACATTGTGATTTACTCAATTTTTCATCAGACAAAAATTATTTATTGGGCATTAACTTTGTGACAGACACTATTCGATTCACCAATATGAAATGATTAATGAATAATTTAGGCAAAAAGATCAGGAAGAACAAACAAGTGAGAAACTAAACAAAGAAACCATGAAGGTACACTATAGGTCGGGTCAGAAATGTCACGCTGAATCCCATTAATATGTACAACGTGTGTTCAGGAAAGTAAAAGCCATTGAACTCATGTTCAATATTAAGTTAAAAAATCAAATCATTGCAAACCATGAAAAGATGTGAAAGGAAATAAATCGGTCACTAAAGCAGAAATGGTAGGAGGAGATCAACCTTTGGATGATAAAGGGAGGATTTTCTTGAGCAGCGTTTGTTAAGCTGAGAGCTGAGAGTGAGAAACAGCCCCGCAGTGAGGAAGGGAGGAACTCTTTTACAAATCCAAGCCCCTAAGATGATGTGCTGGGTGTATTTGAGGGACTTACCTGCCAGTGTTGTGGGAGCATTATCAGGGGCCTGAGTGCAGGGGTGACCTCAGGCACAATAAGCCAACACCCTCCATGATTTCTGACACTGGTGTGTGCACAAGTCCACTCAATCTAAGCAAAGGGCTAAATCTTTAAGGCAGTTTTCCAGGGAAGATCTAAAATCCTTTGACTAGTTTAAATGAAAGGCTTGAAATAGTCGACTGTATTCATCAAATCAAATGTTCAATATCTTTTTTCTGTAGGAACCATGTAAGGACTCTCAGGAAAAAAGCTGTTCATTAGCTGCACCATTCCAATATACATGCTTTATAGCAGGAAATTCATTTCTGCATGTGTGTGCGCTTTGATCTTGCCATTTTATTTCATCTTCCTAAATTCTTTATAAAGGCTTATCAAATAAAAGCCTTGGGAAATATATATAAAATCCATTTCAATTTTTAGCCTATTATTGGAGTCTTTTCATTGAAAAAAAAAATCCCTAAGGTTGGCCTCGTTTTGTATGCAGTTTGAAGATACCGTTTAATGCCTGCAGAGATACATTTATTTATTTTAACTTTGATCATAGCTGAAAAACTAATAGAGTGTTTTAAACACATTTTTCTGTTAGATGATAAATATTATTTTATTTTTACCAAAGAAAATCTAATTGGCATGCAAGATATGTGTACTTTTCCAAGAAAAAAAAAACTAGTCAGCAACCCTTTTATCACATAAAATATGTATCAGACTGATGAATATTACTGTTTTAGAATGCAAATTGATAACCACATCATACATCACAAAAACACTTTAAAGAGCTAGGAAGGTAGCTTTGGAACGGCACCTTCCTAACATTTTGCATGAGATTCCGGGTTTGATCCCTAGCACAGCAAAAAGAACTTTGCACTACAAAATAGTAACATTTTTCTGAGAAGAGGCCTTCTTCTTCTTCTTCATTTTCTGTGTGTGTGGGGGGAGGTGCTGGGAATTGATGAATGGTGTGACTCTGCTTTGTGTACAACCAAAGGAATGAAAAATGGGACTCCATTTGTGTACTATGAACTGAAATGCATTCTGCTGTCATGTATAACAAATTGGAACAAATTAATTAATTAATTAGGGGAAAAAGTCCCAACAATCCTAAATGTAAATGCATCTAACAACAGAAACTCAAAATGTATGGTGAAAAGATGGACAGAAAAAATAACTTCATAAAACATAGTAATTTATTAAAAAGTTACAGTTCTCTTACTTTTTTCTAATAATCACATTTTCTGTGTTATGATGAATTGTCATGCTTTAAATGTAACACAAAATATGAAGTCAATCAAGTTCAGTGCTATGATTTCAATATGGTTTGTCCCCTCTGAAACTCAGGACCGAATTCCATCTCTGTGATGAGATATTAAGAGGTGAGAACATGAGGGACATTTTGGAGCTGATGAAAGAATTAACCAATGAATAGACTAGTTAGTTGATTAATGGGTTAGCAGGTTATCTCCAGAGACAGTCTGTTGAAAGTGCCAGTTTGGTTAGATTTCCCACATGTACCTCTCTTGCTAGGTGATGACCTGCACTGCCCCAAGACCCCCAGCAAAAGAGGTCAAAACCAGATGCAGTCACTTGTCCTTGAACAAGAAAGGTCAGCTCCAACAAAACTCTATGCTTTGTAACTTAGTCCATAAACTTGTGTTATTAGCCATGGAAAACAGAATAAGAAATTTAGATTTGGGTCATTCAAATTTTCTTAGTATGATATCATTGTATTTATTTCAGGGAAAAAAATCAAACTGTTATTTCTTATTTTTATTGGGGGAAACATTAGGCAATTTGTTAACTAACATGGATACGTTTAGCAGCTCTTTAATTAGAAACTCATTAAAGTAATTTTGGTGAGTGAAGTAAATTATTATATTTTAAAAAATATAGTTAATTTGTTAACAAATACATGCCTGTTGGGTAGTAAGCCCTCCTGGGGCCAGACCTGCTATCACAAAACCAACACGTGGTACAAGATATTCAGGCAGGTGAGAACAATGGCACTTAGAGCCAGTCTATGACCCTGGAGAATAAGGGATGACTAACGCTAGTCAGACAAATTTATCAAAACTACCCAGGGAACATCCCAGAACAATTATGTAAGACATGGCTCGACTCCACACTGGGAAACGTGGGGAGGAACAAACTCAGAAACCAGGGAGTCATGGGATCAGATAAACAAATGAGGGAGGTCTTTTGGGAATCGGGATATGAAATGGAAGGAGGGTGGGAAGAGGGTTTCCACTGGGGAAGATAATGACGGGACTTGAGTGAAGATGAGAGTGTCTGACTGAGGTTGTGGGTGGAAAGGAAGGACCCGGAAATAGCAAAGATACCTGCACAGGTTAAGTAGTGAAGGGAAAGAGGAGCTCACTGAGCAGAGGGCAGCACTTTCAAGGGTCTGAACCAAACCCTTGCTGCTTGCTTTTCAATGCAGGGCTACCCCACATGTAGCTATTGGGCACCTGAATGTCATTGGCCTGAAATGAGATGCATGTGTAAAATGTGCATCAGAGTTTGAAAACTGAGTAAAAGAAGAGGAATCTAAAATGTCATGTTAAGTTTGGTATTGATTATGTGTTTAAGTGACAATCTTTTGGACATGTCATAGAAAAGTAAAAGTATGCAGATGATTTCACCTCTCCTTTTACTTTTTAAAATGTGATTATTAGGAAATTTACAATTGCACATTTGACTCACTCAACTGAACAGCAGAGCTTATACAATTATCTGGACTTCATCATTTTAAATGTCAATTAACCTTTCTATAACTACTTCCCCTTAGTTGCATACAAATTGCTCTATTTCCAAAGTGCACAGACCTATGTGAAAAATCAATTGAAGCAATAAATGAAAGGACTAAGTAATAAAATCTTTTAATATATTAATTTAGAAGGTATAAAATGAATGAGATGCACAATTTTACCTAGCTTACTTTGAAAATAATTTATGTCTAACAGTAACTTCATTGAAGATGCAGTTGTTTTTGATCCCTACAAATAAGCACAGACTATGATCCAAAGAATCTATTTTGGGAGGGCAATATTTTTTAGCTGTAGATTTTCACTAAAGCACGTTAGCAGTATCTCCTAATAACGTATGACTACTCTCTAATAACCTTGTAAAATCAAATGTTCCTAGCAATATATTCTCTTTGGCCTAAAACTACTCTTTCATGTTTCTTCTTCAGTTTTCTAGAAGTCCTCGAATAAACACATAGTTGTCCTACCTACAAATTATGGTAATTTACTATTTTTAATAATATTCTTTAAAACTTTCTACTTTTGCTCTATGTCTCAGTTTTAAGTTATAATTAACATGAAGATAAATATATTTTTAAATATGTTTTTAGTTGTAGATGGACACAATATTTTTAGTTTATTTATTTAGTTTTATGTGGTGCTGAGGATTGAACCCAATGCCTCATACATGCTAGGCAAGCACCATCCAATGAGCCACAACCCCAGCCCAATTTGAATACTGTGAAGAAGCAATTTTGCAGACTAAGATGCCAGTGGTAATTTTTAAAGCCATCTCTAGTTGAAAGTAAATATTTGTGCCTCTCCTAATTGCCAGGGTTTCAATTATTACATGCAACATTCATTTAAGAGAATCACCAAAGTGACTTTTCACAAAAATAAATGAACACTTGCTTTTTTGGCTTTGTTTTCAAAATTATGCACAGTGGGAATTGGTTTCACTTTAAATTGCACTGAAACATCAAAGACTTCAAAGTTTGCATACCGTGTCTGTGATGTAAAAAAACATTAAACACGTAGTCTAATGTAAAGTAGCAATAAATCAGTCATAAAATATAACTGCACATATTGCTTCTCATTTATGTACATACAGTGTTAATTTGGGTAAGAACAGCACTAAACACTTAATAATTTTTTCATGATATGTGAAATGAGATATTTTCAATCTTTCTCTATAGTTGAGATTAAACTATATTCTTATTGTCTTTAGGGAAATTTTTAAGCCAGAAAACATAACTTATTTTTTACATGTAAAATTGAAATAAATAAATAAATAAATAAACCAACAACTGGGAGAAATAGGTCCTGATGAATTCATGAGTTTTATAACAACGATAAATCATTTACGGTGTGTTTCCTCAAAATGAACTATAAATTATTTGTTTGTCCTTCTTACCTGTGGCCTAGAGGATAACAGCAATCCTTCTTTCCAAACTAGTTCCTTCCCTTCCCACCTGTTCCAAACATAAGCAAGGATAGCAAATCTGTTTTCAGTTCTGTAGTTTGTACAGGAAAATTCAATGCAGTCTGTCATTCCCTGAGCATTGTGAGACAGCTGTATTGTGCTGCCTTTATACAGGACACAGTGGTGATGTATGGGGAAGGTAGCAGAGGTCAGCAGAGGGCCAGGGTACTATTTGTCATGTGTTTCTTTTGTATTTTGTCTCATTTCTCCACTAGAAATTTCCCTTCTCCTGGTGTCTATCCTGTGTTTTCCATCAACAGCAAAATATTCTACTTGCTGTCTGCAGGAAGGTTTGGTATGAAGAATACAGGGGATATGTTTATGGTATGTTGAATTCTAAAGGTCAAGAAACACCACAACACAGAATTAATGGAACACAACGTTTAAGATGAGATAGGAATCCAAAGCATACTTTTATCATGGGAAGCTATGGATTTTACCAGAGAAACTTGCTATGGTGTGTGAAGCGGTTACATAAAAACATTTTTAACAAAATACTCAGATAGTTCTGCTCCTTTTACTGAGCTGTTCACTCATTGCACATTGAGCTTCTGTGGATGCTTCTTTGTGCTGGCAATGAGGAATTCAGCAGCAAATAGTACAGTTCTCACAGTCATGAACTGAAAAGACATTTTGGCAATAAACATACTTTTAAAGTCACATAAAGGACACTCTTACAATTGTGGTAGGTGAAGGGAAGGAGATCTCAAATGTCTAGGACACCATATGTAGTGAAAGACGATGAGGTGGTTTGACATTACCATGTAATTATATATATTAATAGGAAAGCATACAACTGGCAGGGTATAACTAATGACTGTGCTTTGTAATTTTCCTCAAATGCTAAACAATCTTTCTGAAGAGAGAAAGATTGAAAAATTACATTTTTAGAAATATTTGCTTAGAGATCTTGCTACGGTCTTTTCTATATTTTGATTAATAACTTAGAGAAAAAGAAAGGATTTTTTTCTACTACCCAAAATGAGGAAAAAGTCTGGTCTAACTTGCACTGAAGGAATTATGACTGAGAAGTTTCTATTCATGATGATACCAAGAATAAAAAAAAAAAACGTGAAATTATTAGAAGTGTTTCTACTCAGATTGATAGCTAGAAAACTAAAAGGGTAAAACCTACAAATCATCGTCATGCAAAGATTTGTGTGCAAATGCTCAGAGTAGTCTTATGCCCGAAACTGGAAATAACCAAATTTCCATGCACAATCATGTTGTGGCCTCAGTAAAATAATATCCAACAATGAAAAGGAATTAATTATTGAAACATGCAACAAAAATAAATGTTAATATCACTATTCTGAGTGGGAGAAAAGAAACACAGAAAAACAGATGTTGCAGATTTCATTTTTGCAACATTATGGAATCCACAAACTTATCATGGTACAGAGGGCACGTGGGTGGTTATAGGGATTGGGTTGAAGGTTGGTTGGTCCATGCAGTCCCCACCCTAGTGACCTTCTATCTCCTGGAATGCTTCTACGGTCAGTCTATAAAAGCAAAATGCTCAGATTTTCCACGTGTCTCAGCCTGAAGTGACAAGTGACCAATGGTCCACTAATCACATACAAAAGAACATGCATCAGTATCATCTATTTCTTACCTAATTAAGGACAGGGTGGAGGGCAGTCCTCTTGTTATCATTAGGAAAAAAAGGAGCACAAAATGGAATGACAATGAGCAGTTTCAGCCCTGGTGGTGTACTTTTCTGGATTTATCAAGTGGGTGCAGGGAAGACATTAATTTAATTATTCATTTTTTTTAAATTTTTCCAGGTTTATGGAGATACAGTTGACAAAACTAAATATATTTAAGGGATGTGTTAGGATGATTCGATATGCCTATGTTGTGAAATGATTGTCACAAACTGACTAGTTGACACATCCATCACCTCACCAGTTTTATTTTTGTGATGAGAACATTTGAAGACCTGCTCTATTAGCAAGTTCAAGTGTACAATCAATTTTTACTGTAATCCTCACCAAGAAGTACCGCAGACCTGCTAATTTGCAAAATGACTGTAGTGTTCAGTTGCCGTCCATTGTACCTTTGGTTTTATGTCTCTGGGTCTTGAGTGTTTTCTCCAGTACATTTGTACCTCATCTGTTTGGAGAATTTCCCCTTAAATTCCTCAGACATCATTGTTCCTGTGAAATTGTCCCTGTCCTCTCCTCTGCATCATTCCCTGTAATTCTATGTGCACATATTTTTTCTATTTCTCTGAACAAACTCTAGAGTCCTCGTTTCCCTTCTTCCCTGACACTGCGAGACCTAGCATATTTCAGCCACTCGGTACATGCCGGTGGGACTGAACATTTTAGAATGTTCAAATGAATCAAATTGTGTGGAATCCAATCAACTGGAGTGGTCTGTGAACAGAGCACCACTTAAAGAGCAGGATGTCAGTAACACAGGCGGAGACTAAGTGGATGTGAGAGGTGCTGCACTGGAGAAGGGCAGCATCTGATATTCAGAAGATATTTACCCTGAGAGCTTGAACTTGAACAATTTACCAAGCAAATAAAATGTTAACAGAACTAGGAAAATTAGAAAGAAGACCTAAATGTGGAGGTAAATGATGAATTCTGGTTTTCTTTGAGAAGCAAATTTAGCAATTAACTTTTGGAAGAAAGTCACATTTCATACTTCATGGTAGTCACAAAATGGCATTTGCTTAATCCATTTATCTTAACAGGCAATCATTAAGGCAAAGAATAAGAAATAAGTGAAAGACTTAAAAATCCGGGCAAATAAGATTTGAAAATATATAAACTAATACCAAAATGACATTTGTTTCCATCTGTTCTCCATCGGGAAGCTGTAAATCTGCACAGCCAGGGCTCTGCATATGCGCGTATGCCTGCATGTGTGTGTGTGTGCTTATTAAGGCGGTAACAGAGCAGCATGATGCTTTTCATTATGCATTTGCTTTTTATAATTTTCCTTTATGCTTATTTAATGCATATGTTTTTATTCTTTGAATGATCAAAACTCTTTTATAGTCATTAAGATCACACCAGATTTCAGGCAGCACAAACGTGAAGAAAGCTCTCAAAGAATGCTGGGATGTTTGTAAAAGGTGATTTTTTCCTCTCCTGTGTTGTCTCCGCAGCTAGTGAGTGCAATGGAACAAACATGCATTACACGGGTGTGAACACATTTCTGGACAAACAATTAGGACTAAGGATGGGAAGATCCGCAACTGAAAATTAAATGGTTATCCTATCCTCTCCTGATCACATACACATGCACTCCCACACAGAGGACTTGGGAGCGCAGTGCTCCAGAAAAGGCATTTCTTTCCAGAAACTGAATGAAAGAAAAAAAGGGAAGGATGGCGGAAGAAAGGAAAGCAGAAAGGAAGGAAGGTGGACAGGTGGGCAAGAAGACAAGAAAACAGGAAGAAAGGAAGAAAAGTACCTGGGGAACTTGAGAAAAATCAGATTTCTGATGCTACCACTTACTTGACAAATTGTCCTCTACTTCCTATGGGGGCATCTAAAGTGTGACCTTTTAAGCTCAGGTAACCAGAGTGCAGCCTGCCATTCAACGTGCCACAGAAGTACAGAGCCTGGTATTTATCCCCCAGGTCTGTCAGTCATGGTGAGGAACAGCCCCCCCATCCTGGAGGAGGTGGACATAAATTCCCTAGTACTCTCAGACTCCTGGGCCCGTGGGCAGAATGGTTCCTGGTAGCCACATAAGGAAGGAGAAGGCAATTAGGGCTGAGTCGTCCTGTATACAGTTGTCAAGGCAACTGTATGCGGCCAGTGCACTAGGATACCTGTGGAACAAGCCCCTGATGACCTCGGACAACAACCCAGGCACGGCCATTCTTCCTCACAGTTGTTACTTACAGTTCTTATAAAATATCCTCAGATATAGAAAACACCTCCAGAACAGTCTGGCGGTGTCATCGTTCCACCTAGAGCAAAATATCCTACCAAGTTTGAACTCTGAGTTAGGTGTAGGTGGGATGTATCTGTCCAGGTGGGCGCGCTCTGGGGTCTCTCAGCTTGGTACACTGGGGGTGTGGGCAGGGAGGAGACTCCCTTTGTCCTGTGACGCTTGCTGAGCTCTGAGTACTGGTCTGCCCTGGGTCCTAAGCTGTGGTTTGTCATCACTGCCTGTCTGTGGGGAGCTCATCTGCTCTGCCTGGCTTGTTGAGAGTCCTGTGTGATGCTGGACTCACGCACTTGGACAGTACCTGCTATAAACATTTTATAAAACTGAAACTTATATAATCTGTAAATAATACATCTATTTCCCACTGCTTCTAAGAAGTAAACTTCCTGATGGCAGAATTATAAAAATTTAACATAAACTCTGTGCACACTCTGCTGTTCAGACTAACAGGTCCCGAAAAGGAGGCGGCTGGCGTGGAAGGAGCAGAAGATAACAGGAAGGGAAGGATGCAGTGCGGCGCAAGACGCGGAACTGTGGATTTCCCTCCACCAGCAGGTCCTCATCCTTCAGATGACCCTTTGGAAAGAGCCCAGAAACCGCTCCTTTTAGCTGCCATCTCATCACTTGCAAAAAGTTGGACTCTGCTAAGAAGAAGACGTGAAGGGAAGGGGTGATGGGAAAAGCAGGCAGAGGGAGAGCGAGAAAGAAAGAGGAGGAGGAGAGGGAATGGGGAGAAGGGGAAGACAAGCAGCACAGGAGAGGTCAGGACCAGGAGTGCCCTGTGATGGGGGAAGGGGGTGCAGAAAGCACAGGAAGAGGGAGGCAGCCTGGAGGGAGGGGGCCAAGGCAGACACAGGCACCAGGCGGGGACCAGGGGACAGCATCTCAGGGAAAGAGAACTAGGGGAGGTCTGAAGAAGAGGATCGACTCGTCTGAGAAAATGAATCAATATAAAAGCCTTTTGGTGGAGCCTAGTGGACTGGGAAGGAGGAGCTGGTAGGGCAGCAAGGTGGGCAAGTCTTTGAGGTTGGAAAGCAATATGATCTGGTCGTACACTCCCACCTACCGAGTGTTAGGAATCCTGAAATAGTCTTTAAAGAGTAGTTTTTATGTGGATTTCTTTTTTTCTTTTTTTTTTTTTTGTAGATTCAAACAGCAACTCTTTATTCCCGAACTCATACCAGCCATCTACAAACATGTTCTGGGGAAATCCACGTTCTCTGCCCAAATCCACACCCACTGGGCTTCTGTCTCCCAAAATATACTCTGAATCCCGTGAGAACTCAAGGGGAACTCAGGCAGCAGGATACGCCCTATTCCCAGCAGGAATAATCTTAAACCTTAAACCTGGAACCTAAACTGGGAACGCCCTAAACACGATTATCTTAAACCGGGAACACCCTAGTCCGCCTTGGTCCTTGAGCAAGGTCACCTACATTCAATGTCACTGCAACATGGGGTACGCTGGCAAGGAAATTGTCATACCTACTTGGCTAATGGCTCCCAGCATATGATGTGGNCTTTAAGATTAATTAGGCTTCGAATGATGCAATAAAGCAATCTTTTTTCCGCCGTGAAGATATCTCGACCACCTTCAATTTAACCTTTTAAAGCCTTTTAATTATCATCTATACACTCTGGCTTTTCATTAAGCTACCCAAGGTCCTTCTTACCTAAGCAGGTTTGTGAACAGCAGCTCTGAAATATGTACAAAGAATTAAATGGGTCACAACCTGAAGCTGGCACTTAGGCCCAGCACGTCTGCAGGGCTGCGTGAGCATCTCCTGTTGTGCATGAGAGCGTGCGCACACGCAAATACACACACACACACACACACACACACACAGTGACCCACACCTGTAATCCCAGAGGCTTGGGAGGCTGAGGCAGGAGGATTACAAATTGAAAGCCAGCCTCAGCAAAAGCGGGGTGCTAAACAATTCAATGAGATCCTGTCTCTAAATCAAATATAAAAAGAGCTGTGGCTGTGGCTCATCAGTTAAGCACCCCTGGATTCAATCCCCCGTACCAAAAATAAATAAATAAATAAAGTTAGAAAATCATAAAGATAATGCAAAAGTGGATTTTAAACATAATGTTAGTGAACACTTTGGTAGCTAAATGCTAATAAATAAAATGCAAATATCTGAGTAAGATGATTGATGTTTCAGTATATTTCAGTAGCAATGTCACATGGTAAGTGTTTATCAGCTCCAACCCAAATTTGAAAGGAATTAATCAGTGGGGAAAAAAAGAAGCCAAAATTTTCAAAAATGAATAAAATATAGTAATATCTGCTTTACCTGAGTTTTATCATTTTAAGGTTGCTTTTAAAAACTAGTAGGCAAAATCAAAGGCTTTATAATTTACTGTAACAAATGCATAGTGCAATGAAAAGTCCTTTCAAGACAAAAACAAAACAAAACAGAGAATATGCAGATATTTAGAATCCAACATAATTCTACCTATATTGGGTCTTATCTATTTTTATATGAATAGGAACCAAAACAAAGATGCACTAGGTTACTTAGTTTTATTTTGCTTGATTTAAGAAGTATTTTATGGTTCTTATTTAACATGGAAGATTTCTCATAGAAAGTCCCATGAAAATCATTAAGAAGGTACCATATATTTCCAGTGCCAAATAGAAGGTTGTTAATTGGTCAGTGTTGATAGTTTATTTACATAAATCATGAACCCATTCACTAAATATTCTCTTCCTAAATAGCAGCAATTTTAGACTTGAATTATCTAAATAATTGACTCAATTTTTCATCTGAGCTTGCCATTGTACACACAACCTTTGACTTGAAGATGAATATGAGCTTTTGTGAGTTTAGCTGACATTACCAAATCACTTATTTTCTTAGTGATTTTTATCTAATTACAGTCTTAATCTAAAATAACTTATTTTCCCTAACCCCACAGCAAGCCACTGCTGACATCATGCTTCAAATTCCAAAATACACACTACATATCAGGAAGACGTTGGCCTGCTCACTGGAATTCAGTTGGGAAATGTAACAAGGCTTTTACAAAAATAAAATGTGGTGGAAGAGAGTCATGCATTTTTTTGAATGGAGTGGAATTAAAGAAAATTTAAACAGTTTGTTTTCTATGGTATTTCTGACTGAGTTAGTTTATCACTTTGACATCATTGGTACTTTACTAAATGCTACAAGAACAAACAAATGAAGACAGTTATGTTTCTAATTGATAATATTTGCCAGAAAAAGAAGCAAACTGATTTGCATGTTTTCTTTTCATTTCTTAAGTTTTGCCATGATTTTTTTCCCCCAGTTCTAGGGCGAGGGGAGGGGAGAGCTCTCTTTTGCTATTTTACGGCTAGCATTCCCACTGCACTGACAGCCGTAATTAGTCAGAACAACAACAGTGATACTAGCACATGAACTTTCCCAGCCAACAAAAAAGATTTGGAATTTTTACTTATCTGGAGTTGAGCTTGAGTTTCCAATTTCTCCTCGTCAACTTTCCATCGTGTATAAATCCCAGGAAAATAAATGTCATACTTGATTAATAGTATTGTTTTCACATTCATAGTATATGCAATAAATTTTACTTGTATTTGTAAATTAAGTAGCCTGGGTGTGCCTATATATGAGTTCTTCATCTCTGGTGGTTTGTGGATCTTCTACCAGTAGCAGAAACTTCCTGGGATAGTTGGAAATATGTGGTTATCTATCCTGTCGCCCCAAGCTGTGAAGTAAATCATAGGGTCTGGCTGGGAAATTTACATTTGTAAAGGCAATTAGTAAATTTTGTCCTCTAATGTTTAAGAAACCCACTCAAATTGCATATCTGTGTACCTGTGTACACTTATGTACATAAACATATGGTGCCTATACACATACATGTGTATATACGGCTTGTAGTTGAAGTTCTGCTTTGCATTATCTATTGCAGTTAGCTTTACACTATCTGAGAGAACAGAGGGCTTCCTCATTCTCACCAATCACTGATGCCTGAAACCCTTTGTTAATGGGTTGTGAGTGTCTGCAGTAGTTTCCTAGGACTGCTGTCTCAAGGTGCCACACACTTGGTATCATCAACAATAGGAATTTATTGACCAGAAGTTATGGATAGACGTTCGAAATCAAGGTTGGGCAGGGCTATGCTCCCTCTGAAGCCCGTGAAAGGATCCTTCTTTGTCTCTTCTGGAGTCTGGTTACTTACACTCTTTGGCATTCTCTGGTGTGTAGATGTATCAATTAGTGTTTGTCTCTGTGTTGGGCCAATTCTGTTCAAATGTCCTTTAAATAATCCTAATACAATATGACCTCATCTTACACTCATGCCTACAAAAGACCCTATTTCCAAATTAGATAGTAGTCATAAAATCTGGGGCTTGGACTTGAATTCATGTGTTTGGGTCAGACACAATTCATACTGGGGCCTAGGTCTTGAATACATGTTTTGGACAGACACAATTCAACTCACAACTATGTCTATACACATCATAATGTCTATACACATCATAATTATTATCAATAGTTATCTCTAAT
This sequence comes from Marmota marmota marmota, assembly GCF_001458135.2. Classification (NCBI taxonomy): domain Eukaryota; kingdom Metazoa; phylum Chordata; class Mammalia; order Rodentia; family Sciuridae; genus Marmota; species Marmota marmota. Next base: position 4,127,396 of record NW_026000037.1, read on the forward strand.
GATAGAATACTCAAATCTCAGAACATAAAAAATGGCACACAAAGTATAGCTCTGGGGATTTGTAATTGAGCTGAAAAATAAATCCATACATAAAAGAGTTAAATGAACAGGCATAGTACCATATGGTTATCAATAAAACTAAAAGATAGGGGCTGGGGTTGTGGCTCACCAGTAGAGCACTCCCTTCACACGTGGGAGGCCCTGGGTTCGATCCTCAGCACCACATATAAATAAATAAATAAATAAATAAGTTGTGTCTAGCTACAACTACAAAAAAAGATTTAAAATAAAATAAAATAAAAGATAATTACCATGAGGTGGGCTAGGAATGGGCAAGTAAGATGGTAGCATTCTGGTGAGGGAAACAATGTGAGAAATGTGTTCAGTTTGGAGCTAATAAAGAACACAGTTTGTTTTGATAATGAGTTATTTATGTAGGGAGAATACTTGGGATATGCTTTGAACAATGGTTGAAAACAGCATTAGGAAAAATCATAACAGGATCAATTAGGAAACCTTGAATCCTAGAGAGTTTGATCCATAAAGAGTCCAGAGTTTAGCATACAGCTAATGTCGGGGTGAAGTCTCTTTCTCCTAACATACTGGGGCCATTAGTTTTTTCTCAAAAATGTGGTCACAGTCTGCCCTAAACTTGTGATTAATTTTAAATGTTGGATTTCAATTGGTAACTCTACTAACAAGCTTGGTCTCACTACTAGTGCCTTCTTTCTTAAATCTGGGATATTACTTTTACTTTTCTAGAACTCAATGGTAATCCTATTACCATAAAACTATGTTGCTCTTGCTAGTCTCTCCTTATAAACTTTGGCCTTGATTTTAGGCCAAAGACCAAATAACTAAGGCTTTATTGATTGAGTTGAATGCCCAAAGTTACCTGTATTCCCAAAGTTCAGTTATTATCTCTTTTATCCTTATATCTAAAATCTAACCTTCCCCTGGGACACCATCTACATCATGTTGGTGAAAGAAGTCAACCCATCAGCAACATACCTGATACAAAAGGCTTAATATTCTTTCAAAAATGCTCTTAGCAACCCCCTAAAATGCTTCTGACATCAGTTTCTGGGTTCCTGTATGCTCTTGCTATAACCAACCAGGCAATGTCTTTCTTTTTCATACATTTCCAGAATAACTGGAGATAGGCTCACATCAATCAACACTTGCCCACCCACAGTTTTCAATGGGATCAATTGTATTTCTCTTAAGTATTTAGGAATCAAAGTAAGCCTGTTTACTTGCACAGACTCTTAGGAAAAGGAACCACCCACAATCACTCACATTCTGAATGTTCTTGCCCTTGAACCAGAAGTCCTTGAAGGCACAGGGATGGCCATAATTCATTTCAAGTTGTGGTTCATGTTTAGCAGCAGTTGCATGGCTTGTGCACCAGGGCAGAGGTGAAGTTGCCCTGGGTTTCAAAGCATTTCCTAGGTCTCTGAGACGCACGCAGCACCTTCTACTCTGGATGGATGCAGCACCTCGCAAGGTGGCCAGACTCTCCAGTCCAATCAGAAGCAGCCTACTTCTGACTGTACCAACTGTAATGGGCTCTTACAGACACAAGATTGATTTTCACTGGTCCATTACTATCAAGACCTTGTCAGAAGAATAGGAGGGATAAAACCTTTGAATCAAAATGCTTTTGGTCATTTAGGGGAAAATGTGAAAATTCAAGAATGCTCTTATACCTTGATCATTTTGTTCAGTGGAAAGTAATTCCTCATCCTTTAACACATTTCAATGTAAACTGTGAAATTTAAACGCAGTATAAATTTGCACCTTTTTTTTTTTCCAAAAGAATAAACACATCATATATTACAGGTTTTTGTCCCCTCAAAAAAATATGTTGAAATATTAACCCTAGTACTGGTGAATGTGAGTTGATTTGCAAATAGGATTTTTGCAGATGCAATGAAGCTAAAATGAGATAATTAAGGTAGGCTCCCATACACTATGACTGGCATCCTTATAAGAAGAGAGAAGACATTTCTACAAAGGCACAGAGAGAAGATGGCCATGTGATGACAGAGACAGAGACATGTACCTACTAACCAAGGAATTCGGAGGAAGAGAGGCAAGGAAGGCTTGCGTCAGCCTTCAGAGGCAGCTGCCCCTGCTCACGGCTCGATTAGATAACTTCATCTCCCAGAGCCACAAGACAATGCATTTCTCTTGGGTTTGTTTTTAATAACTTTTTTTTTTTAAATTTGGTGCTGAGGATCGAACCCAGGGCCTCATAGGTGTTAGGCAAGTGCTCTACCACTGAGCCACAATCCCAGCCCCAATGTAGCCACCAGTTTCCTGCTACTTTGTTACAGCAGTCCTACACTGTTTTTCCAATTTTTAAAAAATTTCAAAATTCTCAAAGCATTTTGTCAACTTCTACGTTTTCTTTCCTTTCCTCCAGAATAAATTAATTCCAAACAAAAAGGTAAAGTGGCACTAGAGCTGTGAACTCTAGTATAAGGCAGATAACAGGCAGCTGCAGAGGAGTGTTGACCAGGGAGTGGGGGTTGGGATTTTTAATTGATTAAGACTTAAAAAAAGGAGGCACTAAGTAAAACTAGAGGCCATGAATGAAAGGAATGAAGAGAATGAGGGGAACAGAAAGGAGGCAACAAAGAATGAAAAATGGAAGAAATGAAGGGTGTCCCTCATGTAGTAACGAGATACAGAGTCATCACAATGATCCATGTAGAAATGGGAATGAAAAACAGAGTGGAGAAATCATTTAAAAGAGGTATTGATTTTTTTTTTTATGAGCTATATGAATCTCCCTAAATCTCAGAAACAGAAAGAACACAGTTAAATGTAGCCTTGCAAAACTGAGTAGGAAAATTCATCAGTAGTGTACTGTGACTCGGTTTGGAAGCAGAAGCTTGTTTAGGTGAGATACAAAGGAAAACATAAAGAGCTAAATTTGTGTATACTGAATTTAAAGTAAGCTAAGCATATCAACTAGGTACTGAATTCAGAAAGTTTTTGCATAGATCTGGAAAAAAAAGGGGACAGGGGCTGTGAGTGCCCCCCACTGGGTCGAGATCCAAGGAGCAGGACTCCTGGCTTATCCAGGGCTTGGCTCTGTTATTCTTATATTTTGGTTCTCATCTTCATGCTTTTAAACTTGTTTCTAGACACTCAGTTTTCACATTCAAATTCCAAACAAGACAAAGGAAAAGAAGAAAGAAACAAAATGAGCATGCCAACTCTGAAGATCTTTAAAACATTTTTCCAGGAACTAAAACTTGCCACTCCACCCCAGCCCCATGTCTCTTTATGTCCAAAGAGAGAGGAAGCAAAGATGGCGGCCAGACAGAGGAGAGGAAGCAGGTCCGCAGCTAGCAGCCTCTGCCGTGGGACACCCCCGTCTGCTCAGTTTACTTGACTGTTGAAATATAATCTAATTCAGATTCCCTGCCAGGGGCTCAGCTCCAGAAATTTCAGTATTTTCCTTTTTAGAGAGTTTTAGGGAAAGTCTGTAGACTTAAGCTAGGAAATCACAAAGTACAGTTATTATTGTCTAAACATTTGCGTGTTAGCATGCCTGTGTGTACTTTCCTGCTTTCTGAAGAGTGATATGAATCATTGCTGCCATTTGTTCTCAGTAGTATGTTTTTCTTACATCTTCCATTAACATGAATAATTAAAAGTTAACTTATCCTAAGGTGAAAAAACATAAAAGCAAACTTTACCCTTGTCGATGATATAACTTCAATCATTCTTTTCTTTTCCACTTATCAGCACACAGGTAATGGTGCAAACAGTAACTTTTCAAATGTGCATCATTGAGTTGTTTTGCTCAGAATATTATGTGAGAACCCTAATGTCCTAAATCACGGTATAGTTAACTACAAAATTGCCCATGATACAGAGAAAAAAAATTCTTCTTTAAATACTTTCAAATATAAGGAAACAGAATAGTTTGTTCAATGTTCACTCAATAAATATTTAATTTTTCCTTAGTGCCAGACATTATGCTCAGCTCTGTAGATAGATCCAGAGGTAAATAAAACAATTTGAGAATCAATATTGTTCAAGCAGTTTGTGGCCAATGCAAATAACATATCTACTGTGTTCAGACTCTAAGGCATTTTGTTCATGATATTTTTTGCACAACAAAAAATACAGCATCCACATGAAAATTGTGTTCTGTGAAAGTGAAAAGGTGCTAGGAGGTATTTGCTCCAGCTAGTACTTGTCAGGACCACCCACCTAGCCAGTGTTGCAGGCTGGTGGTGTGTTGGGGTGAACTGATCCTTCTGCTGAGTGTGATAGGCTAAAAACAAAGAAAAAAAGAGAAAGAAGTCAATGTGGAGGGTACTTCCAGCACTATTTTCTAATGTAGAGGTCAGAGGCTTGCCCTTAAACGCATAACTCTTGATCTGTTTAAATAAAGTCCTGTCTGTATTCGTCACCTGGCTCCCAGCAGCGCTGAGCACCCTCATCTGAATTCCCTGATGTGGTGGAGATTCGGTGGCCTGTTAGAAAATGCTCAGAGTCTTCACAACTTTAGAATCACTGAATTGGCACAGAAGTTAAGATGATGAGACAGGTACAGATGCATGGCCTTCTACCGGGAACCCTGTGTTCATTTGAATTTTAATTCAATAAGAGAATCTTAAACAATCACACATAAGAATGACCCCCTCAGTTACATCAGCTTACCCTGGAGGTGAATTCGAATATATGTCTTGTAATATGTAAATAAAAAACAGGGCAGTTCTGAGATTATGATGTATGGTCATGTTAAAAAAAAAAAAAAAAAAAAAAAAGCACTTGTGCTGTTTCCAATTGTGGGAAATACTGTCTTACAGGTTTTCTCCTGAATGTTGTGCATTGTAAGAACACAGAGTCAGGGTGATAAAAACACATATAGCAAAACATGCTGTAATTCAAAGTCCCAGAAATTCTATTTCTAATTTATCCACACAGTACCATTTGGGGGCTTCCAGTAAATTAAATTGTGGGAATAGCAGTGTCTATAGAGGCAGAAATATTTCATGGACTATGGGCAATGAGGTCAGCCACTCAAGGTATTCCCAGGACATACAAAGGTTATGATGATATTGAATCATGTCAACCTTCTGCAGGAGAACAGATGAGACATTTTCAGATAATAGGAGCAAAAAATATATATATATAATTAAAACAATGCTTTATGTTTTAAGTTATAATTCAGAGAATTCTACTATTATGACCATTAAATCCAATTAAAGAATTCTCTCATCAGCTTACAGTTTTGTTATACGCATAGTCAATATAAGATCAGGTAAAGTGAAGAAAGCATAAAGGTGAGAAGGCTTGATAGAGAGGTTTTTGCCGTCAGAGAAGCTCCAGGACTTCTCTCATCCTGATTTTCATCAGCAGGATTTAAAGCTATACATCCTGACCTGACCTGAACCAAACCAAAATGAAAATTCATATTAATTAGGAACTTGCCCTTTCCAAGGACCATATGGTGGAAAAACTACACACACCCTGTTTTAAAATGAATGATTGTAATGCTTAGTTAATTGATAGAGTATTGATTTCCAATTTCTCTTTTATATTCTGAAAGCTTCCAGAGGAGCAGCAAATTACCACATCTCATTATGGATGAGAGCCCTGGCTGATGCCCAAGTTGCCCTGTAACTTCTCTGAGTCCTATTTTCTCCACATTGAAATATAAATAATACCCAGTTTGGAGGGTTATAAAAAAGGGTTAAATTTACATATAAAAATTTAAAAATAGATATCATTTAATTTAATATATATATATATATATATATATATATATATATATATCCATATGTCCTATGTTTGTGTGTGTGTGTGTGTGTATCTCATGTAACCTGAATTTAAAATATTAGCTTCCACTAACATCACCATTGTAAAATCCATGATTAATATGTAGAAAAGTGTTTGATTTATGAACTTTAACATGTCAGCTTATGTCTGAGGGTTTCCAGTCCAATGTTATATATAGCTATAGTTCTACTATGGATTGGATCATTTCTGACACAATTGTTTTTAATTATTTAATTTAGAAGAAAGTAAGTGTAATAAACAAAATATCTAGATGTTTAAATCTGCCTATTTTAAAATCTACCTTTATTAAACTGAGTAAAAATATGTTAAAATAAAGCCAACATCATCCATCTAATTAATAAGGAAAAAAGTTGGCTACGTTTTGTATCATTATTTTTTTTCCCTTTATCTAAAATAGCCAATCTAAGAGGGGGAGCATGGGAAAAATAGATGAATTCTAGATAGGGAAAAGGGGTGGGAGGGAAAGGGAGGGGGCAGGGGATTAGCAAGGGCGGTGGAATGTGATGGACATCATTATCCAAAGTACATGTAAAAAGACTCGAATTGGGTGTCAACATACTTTATATATAAACAGATATGAAAAATTGTGGTATATATATGTGTAATAGGAATTGTAATGCAAAGAAAAAAAGTACATGTATAAAGGCATGAATTGGCATGAACATACTCTATATACAAAGATATGAAAAATTATAATCTTTATGTGTAATAAGAACTGTAATGCATTCCATTGTCATGCATTTAAAATAATAAAATCAATAAAACTAAAAAAGTAAAATAAAATACCAATCTACTCATGGGCTAAATGACTACTAAGGATTTGGGAGGTGAAAAAATAGTTTGAGACACATTGTTATAATCATAATTCTTCTTCTCAGATATATGTAAAGTTATAATTATCATTAATATCATCATTATTAAACAAAAAACTAATTTGTAGAAAATGATTTTTTACAAGTTTCAAAATACATTAGCTCATACCCTGAAGCTTCAAGTTGGAGATAATATGTAATAGTGATCATCTTGCACTAGGAGTCTGTGAGCAATTTGAATAAAGCAAAAGATCCAAGGAATCATATATCATTTTGCTTCAGGGGAGAAAAAGTAATATCTTTTTCTCAGCTCCCACATAGTTCACGGCTGACACTCCTATAACAAATGTCAGCTTATCAAGAGGAAAACATAGCAAATTTAATATGTCTTACTTGACACAGTGGCCTTCAGAGATGAAGACCCAAAGATCCTGGGAGAATCCTATTCTTATGGACACTCATGCAGCAATGTTGTTGGGGAACACTGGGTGTGATGGAGTGGCAATAGGAGGGGGAACTTTGCAAGACCTCTATGCTCAGATAGAGAGAGAAAAAACATGTTATGCAATGAAAAAGAAAGAGACATCCCCATAGGAAGGAACCCAAGGAGTCGGGTTCTACGAGAATACAAAGTAAGAGCTGCCAGATAGAATTTCAAATGTCCAGTTAAGTTTTACTTTTAGATAAATAAAAAATAATTGGTTATTATAAGAATGTTTCATGCAATATTAGTGGCATAAAAATAGCTGTTTAAAAATTTTTATGTATCTGAAATACAGGAAGTGCTTACAATTTAATAAATACCAGATGAATGAATGTCTACATGGGGAATTTAAGTACGAGGGTTTAAAGATAAAATTTATATTACCATTTAAAAAACTATTATCAAAACAAAATATTCATGTAAAAGACAGTTTATTTTTATGTCATGAAGAAAATACTAGAGATCATTTATGTTTTTAAAGTTTATGTATTTTCTCTATATTCCACATGCCAACCATTTTTATCTAGCAGTTTAATAAGATAAAAAGAACTATTAATTGATAAATTACAGGTGAAGTGTTACTAAGACATTAGTTTTCAGAAAAATCTGATTTGCTTACAAATCATAGGAATCTTTTTTACATTAAAATATTATTTAAATATTCGTCGAACATTTTTCTTCATGAATTATGGCACATGGAAACATTAATTGAATTATTGTTTATAAGTAAAGTCACTACAAACATGAGAAAGACACTAAACTTACTGTTGAGAGATTCACAAGTAACTGTAAATATTTAAATAAAATCCACAAATCCAGCTGCTGTGTTTAGCACTCAAATGGAAGTATATGTCCATTTTTTTTAATTTGTAGAATTTTACTGAGAAAGCTATACACGAAAACTCACTGTTGTTTTAAAAAATCCATATATATTATTTCATAAGTCCTAAGCAACCTCTCTGCAACTGTATACTTAATACATCTAATGGCATTTAAAATTGCAAATTAAAACAGTTTTCTCTACATGCCTTCAAAGACACTCTCTCTCTCTCTCTCTCTCTCTCTCTCTCTCTCTCTCTCTCACACACACACACACACACACACACACACAGGAAGAGATAGAAAGATAAGGAATAGTCCTGGACATCTCCAGTATGTCAACTATTTTTATTGACAAATGAGTTAGCAAGGAGATGCATTTTAATAGCTAAACATAGTACATTTTTTAGAAACACAATGAATTAAATGCAAGGCAAAGAATGAGCATGAAAGTCAACAAGATATTAAATAGGTTTTGACAGATTCCAATATGAAATAGCAACAAAAGAAGGAATTGTAATTAAGCAATGTTTTAAAAAGGGACTTTGATTTTTGTGTATATTTGGGGGGAGTTTTTACATAGACAGTCTTGTACATGCAAACAGAGATGGTTTTATTTCTTCTTTTACAACATATATACCTTTAATTCCTTATTCTTACAATGAAGAAATGACCAGAGCTTCTCCTACTGTTAAGCGCTGAGAACTGACCTCCTTGCCTTGCTCCTGCCTTAGAGGAACGCTCCTATCTTGTTCCCTGCAGCAGGATGTTAAGTGAGGTAGACTTTGTTGTGGTGATGTTAAGTGCTGTTTATCAAGTTAACACAATTCCAATATATCACTGTCTTGATACAAGTTTTTTTTTTTTTTTGGTATGAGTGTTTGATTTTTTATCAAATGTTTTTCTTTTGTGTGTGTGTGTTTGTACTAGAGATTGAACTCAGGGGCACTCGACCACTGAGCCACATCCCCAGCCCTATTTTGTATTTTATTTAGAGACAGGGTCTCACTGAGTTGCTTTGGCCTCACCTTTGCTGAGGCTGGCTTTGAACTCATGACCCTCCTACCTCAGCCTCCTGAGCCTCTGGGATGTGCCACTGTGCCTGGCTTATCAAATATTTTTCTGATCCAGTGAGACCAAATGATTCTCCTCTCCAGTGTGTTTATGTGGTAGGTTACAGTAAAATTGGAATGTCAAAACATCCTACTTTTTGATGGTGCAGAATTCTTTTACAAAATTGGATTCCATTTCTTCATATTTTGTTGAAGATTTTTGCATCTAAATTCATGAGAATCTTTGAGCTGTGGTGGTGTTTTTGTTTTGTCTGTGCGTGCTTTGCTTTGGGAATAAAGATAGTTCTGACCCTCTTCTGGTGCTGATTCTACTCTCCACTCATCCTTTACCGTCGCCTGCACTGTTTGTGTTGGTGAGTTCTGTTTGTCCCTGGGTTCTCTGCTTCTGTAGTGTGTCATCGTCACCCTGCTCTCAAGTGCATCCACTGGGTCTTCAATTGGTGTTTCAACATTTTTCAGTTCTATAATTTCCTTTGGTTCTTTTTCAAAAACTTCAATTTTTGCTGAGTTTTTCTATTTTTTGCATTTTATTTAAGAGACTTTGTAATTGCATTGAATTGATGATAGCTGCTTTAAAAACCTTTTCCAAAATCCCAATATGTATTTATTTCTGGATTTTCTTTCCTCAAGTCTGTTCTGGTTTCTTTGTTTCTTAGTATGGTGGGTGATTTTTTTTTTTTTTATTCTTTCCTGGACATTTTGTCTGTCCTGATGGGTGAGTACAAGTTCTTTGTAAATCTTTTATCAGGCAGTCCTCTTGTTTAGGCTTCACATGCAGACTCTGGCCTACATTTGTAGGTTTTGTAATTAAGTTTAAAGTTTTAAAACTATGAGTTAGTCAGCTTGGTTTATCTGGGGGTGCCTGAAGGGACATTGCTGTCAGCCAGTGCCCAGCCTACTCGACCATTTACGGCAAAGGACTTACACATGATATCCAGACAGGAGATAGTGACTTAATACGAGGGCAAAGTGGGGGCACTAAATGTGGCTTAAGGGAAAAAAATGTGTTTAATCTGCACTTATATGACTAGAAAACATTATAATAAAAATTATTTTCAGAAGACAAAATATGTTACTGATTTGTGTGTGTGTATGTGTGTGTTACTAATATTAGTGAACTCGTGCTTACAGATTAATTTCATGAAGTTATAAAATTGCCCACAGGAAGAAATTTATTTACTAGTAATATGTCAACTGTAAACCTGCCACATGAATTTCTGGGATTTTAAAAGTTGTAGTTTGGGCATTAAATTACTAATATCCAATTATATATCATATTATTGTTTCATCACAAGTAAAACTAATTCTAAATAGTTTAAATGACAAAATAAATCAGAGATAGACCTTAACAAAATCTAAACAGAAAACACAATTGTAAATTTTTAAATTTGAAAATTCCACAATCTACCCACTTACCCCTCTTGAATTGATTAAAAAAAAAGACTCAGATAAGAAATAAAAACAAAATTGGTAGTCACTTATTAATTAGCATTTGTCTTTAGGTTAATTGTGTATTAGTAAATTAACAATAAAGAATAATAAAATTTTCATCTTCACAAATTTTCAAAAACAATATTGGCTAATAATTTTCAAATTAAATATAAGACCCATGTTAATCTAGAAAAGACTTTCTTAATTGCACCTCTCCAGTTAAAAGAATTTAGTTAACATCATATAATTTCTCGTGATTAAATCAGTTGTAGTCTCTGGGGTCATGAAACATAAGATAAAGAAAAAAAAACCCCAAATCCTTTGTATAATATTATAAGAGAAGATAAAATATTGTTAAAAGTCACCAGTAAAACTCCTTTAAGGTTAAAGTACAGGTTTAAATTTAAATTTGTAGATTAAAATTGCAAATTTAAATTCCTGGTTAAATTACAGGGTTCACCTTGGCCATATGGAACATCTCTGAGCTTCTCCTTCTCTCTTTCTAATTTCCCAATGTTCCAAGTCTTTCTCTTTGCCCCACAAAAGCAGTTCGAGTTCTTAATCTGGCAATTGCCTTCCAAGAGCAAGATTGGAAACTACAACAAATTGGGAGAGAAGAGCAGCTCCCCTATTAATGGAAGTAGAAGCACACAGATACTGCCCCTGGGACAATTCACCTACCACTCGGGACCACTTTACCAAATGTTTAAAAAAAATCCTTTACACCTTGGCATTAAAAAGAGCCTCCTGTGGGCTGTGTGGACTATATCGTGCATCGTAGCCTAGTAAATAGGAGGATCTGGTATCTGGGAACTTGCAGTGGACATTTCCTCTGTGTAAGACTGCCCAGACACACTGTGAGCCCCATTCCCCTCTGCCTGGTCCCAGCACCGGAGACAGGGTGACCTGCTGTAGCCCCATAGCCCCTCTGAGATGGGTGTGACCTGCCCAGATGCCAATCAACCTGCTGACTGCCATATGTCAGGAAGCAAGACTCCCCTCATAAAACCTCATCCCTGGCTTTGATGTACCCCCTCAAATAAACCACAGGAGCCATGTTTAAATTGTATGGCTCCAGCTCCTGTGTGGACTGGACCTATCAGGGCTCCAACTTTTGGAAACATCTTTCTGACTTTGTCTTTTGTTCTTCACTGATTATTCTAGACTTTTATTTCTTAGGTGGCTTCCACCCTCCTTGGCAGGAAGAAGAACCCCCTAACAGGGCGCTGGCAGCCTCCCCGTGGAGAACATAGTTTCAGACATGGAATTACATAAGCAGATCAGTGGAAAGGAAGACAAAGTGCAGAAACATACCTGAACACATAGGATTACGTATGATCTTTTACATTTTATTCACTTTTATTGACATATAATAATTGTATATTTCTATGGGAGATACAGCATAATGATTCCATACATCTATATAATATATGATGATAAGATCAGGGTAATTAGCATTTCTACCTCCTTAGACATTTAACTTTTGTTGGGAAACTTTAAACTTCTCTATTCTAGTTCCTTATGAAATATGGAATGTAAGGGGGCTAAATCAATCCTGGTGTAATTGATTGAATATCTTAACTTTAAAGTTCTAATTCATATCAGAGTAGGCCTAAAGTTTACATCTTATAAATGAATAATTACTTGAAGCCACTTTATATTAATACCAGAATATAACTTAAAATGCTATTCTAAGATGGATTTTGTATTCTTAAGCAAGATACAAGGCACAAAAAGAATAAAGAATAAAAAATAATGTGCCTATTAAAAAAAAGAATAAAGCTCCAAATTGCAAATGAATTAAGGTGAAAACGTATGTCAGGAAGATATTTTTGTAGTATGTTACAATACTTAATAAAATACTAATGGTAAAATACTTAATAAAAAAACATCATTCTAATTGACAAAGTGAGGCATATACACATTAGAAATTCAGAGGAGGAACAAAGTTATGAGCAGCCACACTTGAAAAATTCCCTCTCTCACCAGTGAGGAGGTGACTAGACTATTTGTAAACACTTACAAAATTAATAATAATGCTAAAATAATTTTGAGGAGGAATTTTTGTGTCTTGATAGCTTTTCTGAAACACACATGCACAGAATTTGTAATATTGATACATTTGTGGCAATTCCTATGAAAATGGTCAAATTGTATATGGCATATCCTGGGAGATTATATTTCATTAAAACAATGGAATAATAAAACAAATTTTAGAATAATAGTATGCTGCTAGTCTGCTGAAAGAAAATTACATGTGTGCATATTGGTATGTATCAATTTACACATCTGTATATACACATATGTATATGCATGGGTATGTGTGTGTGAAACGCAAGCTAGTGCAAGGGTTGTTGTTTGTATACCTTTCATTTAGCTTAATACTTTAATTACAATGATTACTTTTGTAATTTAACAAAGAGTAAGGGGACTGAATATTATTAAATTCCACTGGGGCCTCTTATTGGCCATTGATCATGGTATATCTCTTAAATATGAGTTTGGTTCTTTTCTAATCTGTAACTAAAGGTAATAAATCAGTCAACTGACTTGTGGCAATTAAATCAGCTAATGTGTGTGTGCAGAACTGTGTGGCAGGCTGGACTCAGAGCACCCAGGTGAGCTGAGCGGAGGCTCCAGCCTTTGCAAATAAAGGCGTTGTTCTCTGTGCTACCCCCACAGCACCAAGGGCTGCCCTGCTAGCACTCAGGTTTCTCCTGGGCATGCCACTGGTGCCACATGCTCAAGAGATTCCATGTCTAGGCACAATAACATCTCTGTTATTTTAACCATTTAGAGTTCTTGCTTTTTACTATCTATTAAACTAATATTTTTTTAAAAAAAATACCAGGAAAATAGAGTAAAAAAAAATCATTTCTTGAAAGATATTCCACATCTTTTTAACCCTTATTTTTATGAGTCAGGCGTTGTTACTTAATGAAAATCAGGATGTTGGCTAATTGCAGCTTGACCATAGGTCAGAGCCTGGGGTTCTACTGGTGACTCAGTCATTGTCCTGTGTGTGTACGTGCCTGTGACCTGGGCTCAGTGACCCAGGTGAGTGAATAAGTATCATGTGCCGTCTAATATCATGTGCCACCCACGTTCAACCAGTGGGGCCCAGGCCTGCATGGAGCAGTCGCAGGAATCAACCAAACTTAGAACTTTATGGTAAAAAAAGATCAAGAAAGAGCGTAGTTTGTAAAAAGAAAACATTAAAGTTTTGTTATTGAAATAAACAAGGACAGAATAACAGACTCAAGTTTTTCTTGGTCAATTGAAGCCTAAAACAATATTGTTTGAATGTCATAGGGCTACAGTTCTCTGAACCAGAAAAGATCATTGGAAAGATGAAAAAGAATGGATTGGGAAGAAAAGTAACTCAGTCTGAGTCAAAGGAGCATTGATGAATCACAGGACTGTCCCATCAGCCCTGGCTGTGAATCCCTGTGAAACACTGTACCTGCTGGGAGGTCTCCCTGCTGTCCTTTAACCACAGTTCTAAAAGCAAGAGGATGTAACCTTACCTGCATTTATCTAAGTAGCTGCATAAGCATCCCATTTTTGTTAATATTCAAGAACATGTTTAAGAGCCAGGCGCAGTGGAGCATGCCTGTAATCCTAGTGGCTCAGGAGGCTGAGGCAGAAGGATCAGGAGTTCAAAGCCAGCACCAGCAACTTAGCGAGGCTCTGTCTCTACATAAAATATAAAACAGGCTGGGGATGTGGCTCAGTGGTAAAGCCCTCCTAAGCTCAATCTCTGGTACCCAAAAACAAAAACAAACAAACAAAAAAAAAATACTTAACACTTGGCACAAATTTACAAAGAAAGGAATAGAAAAAAGGCCAAAACATTGAGTTTGTGCTTCAGTAAAACTACCAAAACTCATCATCAAGATCGTTTGAGAACAAACACAGAGGACAATGATTATGTAGGTTGGTAAATTTGAATTCCAAGTATGGATAGCTATAGGAACTAAGAACATGGGAGTTATATTTGAATAGAAGTGGGAGTGCAGGGAGTAGATAGTCACACCCCATGCATCTCATTTTCTGGGATAGATTTTAGTGATGATTTCTTTGCCTTCTAACAATCTCCACATAGAAAATCCCTTTCATTCAGAAAACGATTCTTTTAGACTGCATGACTGGGATTTATGCTAAAGTGCAAAGCATTGAAGGAGAACCGTGGCTTGCAAAATCTCGCATTAAACCAAGATGGGATTGCTACCCAGAACTGAATTTGAAGGCTCTGGCTTAATACAGGGTGAAAGTATATATAGTCAACAACTTTTGAGACATATATGACACTAATCAATTTTACAAGTTGATTACAATGTAATTTTTAATATTTATTTATTTTTTTAGGTGTAGTTGGACAAAATGCCTTTCTTTCTTTCTTTCTTTCTTTATTTATTTATTTTTATGTGGTGCTGAGGATCAAACCCAGGGCCTTGCACATGCTAGGTCAGTGTTTTACTGCTGAGCTACAACTCCAACCCCACAATGTAAATTTTTTTAAAAAAATTGTTGTTATAGATGGACAAAATACCTTTATTTTATTTACATTTTTTTTTTTTTTTTGTGGTACTGAGGATGGAACCCAGGGCCTGAACACATGGTAGGCAAGTGCTCTGCTACTGAGCCACAGCCCAGCCCACAATTTATTTATTTATTTTTAATATGTATTTTTTTTAATTTTAGGTGGACACAATATCATTATTTTATTTTTATGTGGTGCTGAGGATCGAACCCAGTGCCTCACACATGCCAGGTGAGCACACTACCACTTGAGCCACATCTCCAGCCCCCTGAGCCCACAATTTGAATTTTTAAGAAACACTGATCTGGGCAGAACATTATGTTTAGATTTTAGTTATTTTAAAATCTACACTTCCCATTCACTTTTTACTCATTATATTATGTCATATGTCTACAAAAAAAAAAGGTCAAGTTGAGATTCAGCAATAATCAGAGCTAGCATCTATACAGGAATTCCTATGTACCAGTTGATTCTACGTATTTTACACACATGGATTCTTTTAATTCTAACCTCGGTAATATGCACATTAGGATAAGGAAAAGGGAGATCAATATGATTGTTCAAGATGGCACATCCATGGTCTACATCCCTGTCATCTCAAAACATCTGGTTTCCCATTGTATTCTGTAATGTTGAAGATCCATTTGTATCTAATTTAATACTTTTATTACCATAAGCTCTGTAATAAATTGTTCTCTAATTCCACTCATTCTGCTTCTTTTCTTTTACCAGTTCTGTGCCACGCGGTCATGAGGAGCCTTCTTCCAGTATTTCTGCCTTCACCATGCGTCAATACTCACAAGGACGTTAGTGCAAGATACATCTTCTTAGGTTGCAGGCATGCTCAGTTAGCAAGCCGCGCCGCGCTGATCCTGATGTTCTCCTCCTGGGTACCTTTCGAGAAGCACCAGATCATTGCAACCCTACCTCCCCTGCTTCAGACTCCACGCCCACGAGATTGTGCACCACAAGAAAAAAACAGATGATCTCGAGGATTAGTACCATAGCAAATTTATGGTATCCAAACAGAAGTAACCACCGTTGCTTGGCAATCCTATTACATTTTTCTTATCTGGCCTATTTCCCATTCCCTTCAGCAATTACTCCAGCCCTTCTTCATTTTCCTAAAATCCCCAGCCCCGGTCTTACTCCATCTTACTCCATCAATTATCCCCTGCCTATGCTGGATTTATAGACTTCTTTAATGCTGCAAACCCACACCCGCATTCACGTCAATGCTGTACGTCAAAAGTTGAATCCACACACATAGCTGTGTGTGTAAACACGTGTGAGCAAGTGTGGGTGTGTGTGCATTCAACTTGTGACACAACTAAAGTCAGCAACCTTAAAACTCTCTCCTTCTCCCCTCAACCCACCACTTCCTTTAAATTGAGACTTCCAGTCACTTG
Source organism: Marmota marmota marmota (assembly GCF_001458135.2). NCBI lineage: Eukaryota > Metazoa > Chordata > Mammalia > Rodentia > Sciuridae > Marmota > Marmota marmota. The sequence continues at coordinate 4,143,796 of NW_026000037.1, forward strand.
GCAGTTTCCTTCGAAAAACGCCTCCTTTCTTAAGATACGAAGTGCATCGGGATTGTACTTAAACTTCATTTCTTCCTTGGGGATCTGTACTGAGCCTTCAAACTCATTTTTCAGAGGCTAAGAAACAGCACATTTAATGTGACAGACGCACTGGACAGTTATGAAGAAAGGTCCAGAGGTTAAAACCAGCACAGGCCTCTGAAGACAGAGAGCTGCTGTTCTAAAATCCTGAGCCCTTCAGCCTTGACCTAGTCACTACCCTGTGAGGGTGATGTCCACCTCCATACTCCACACCTGGAGTTACCACTGTGTACCCAGCAGACAACTGGACATCTCCACCTCTGCCTCTCACAGGCACCTGCAGGCGGCAGAGCCCTCAACTGCTTTCTGGGACTTTATTAAGACTGCGTATCCTTTTCCTGTTTCTCATCTCTCTGAACACCATCAGCATCCTTCTGTCCAAAGTGATGCCACGAGCACCCATCCTAGACCTCTCCTGTGATCTCGACTTTCGTCACTGAGGCAGAATTCTGCTCTATTTCCCAGTCCCTCCAGTGGCTGACCTAACTCAAGTTCTTCCTGTTTTCTATGTGCAATGGTCCCTTCCTCCAGCTTCAAAATTTTTTGTACTATAATAAGAAACATCTTCCTCAAATAGAAGTTCAATTATGCCTCTCCTCTAGCTCATGTTTGGATACATGACCAAGATGTTTATTAAGTTGTGAAGACACTATGATGATATTTATATTGATTTATATAGAATAAGAGGCAGGTTCAACCTTCACATATTCAAGGTCTAGATTGACAGCTGCATGCTTTCCGCGTCCGTTTATCTGACTTCAGTCGCCATGTGGATGAGATGAGATACACCAAGGCAAGAAAAAGAGTGTCTCAAAATGAGGGATTGTGTCAACCTCAGGTATTTAGTCACTTTCAGCTCATTTCACCGTTTTGTAGATTACACAGCCAAGGCATGTTTATTTACTGATCATTTAATCTAGTTTTGATTAAAACACCATCACTCAATAGACAAGTGAGAGACACAATTTTATGCAAAGAAACCACAATTGGGAGAAGAACATAATGAGGGAAAAATCAAACAATAAGAAATTGTCATATTTCTATGCCAGGTGCAATGGTGCATGCTTGTAAACTCAGCAACTCTCGAGGCTGAGGAAGGAAATGACAAGTTCAAGGAGAGCCTGGGCAACTTAGCAAGACCCTGTCTCAAAATCAGAAATAAAATGGATTGGGGATGTAGCTCAGTGGTAAATTGTCCCTGGATAGGATCTTAAGTACCATCCAAACAAAATAATTACATCTGTCCTTTGTGAAGGAGATGTAGCCATCTCCTCTTAAGTAAATGGAAACAGTAATAACTTAATCCAATCAGTAAGACCATGAGGGCATTATTCTTTTGGCTGCCAGCTCATAGCTACTTGTGGACAAATAACTTCCTCATCTTCCAAGAACTGTGATGCCCCCTGGTAGTCATGGGCTGGGATGGAAGCTGAGACCTTTTTTAAGTTAGCATGACCTCACATGTGACTGAGTTTGGTCAAGATTTGAAGCAGATTGTGTCCCCCAAAGTATCTCCCCTGCAGCGCTGCAGCGTGCAGACTGTAGTTAATAACACTTCATTGTGGACTGGAAATTTGATAAGAGAGTAGATTTCAGGTACTTTTAGCTCCTCAAAAAAGAGGTAATGATGTGAGATGGTGGATATATTGTTTGAAATAATCATTTTATTATATATACCAAATCATCATGTTGTATACCTTAAATATTGATACTTAAGAAGCACTTTAGAAATTTCTGTGACTAGAGCTGTTTAACTTCAGATTCAGAGATTATTTTACCAATACACAGTAAAAGGGGCTCCTGCATTGACTGAAAAATTATATCAAAAGGCTTTGTTCCCATGCACAACTAAGATTCTATCAGGGTTTCATGTAAGCATAAAATTTAAGATCTTTCTTCCCTAGAGGGAAAAATCTGATTCAATGCCTTTTCTATCTAGCTTTAATAGAGAAGAATTAATAAGCACATTTATTAAAATTGAAGTGAATGCTATTATTTTTGGATCAGCAATGTGAAAAACAGAAGAGAGACTTCTTAAAGGTCCCTTTGTTTTTCTCTTCGCCCCCTTTCCCCTACTCACTCCAACAATCCAGGGAGAAGCCACTGACACACTCGCTAGATAAACTGAAGCTGTTTTACTGGGAGCGTGAGGGCCAATTCAGCCCAGAGTCTGAAATCAACTTAAATGTATTTTCATCATCTAATTTATCTTTCTCCTGTGGATTTTCAAGCTGTTGCTTAACAGTTTCTTAAGTTTCACTAGTCTGTTTTAAAGTCTGAGGTAATATAGAAAACTAGAATTTTTAGAAGGGCCATTTGGAATGTTCCTTTTACTATAAAATGTTTTAGTACAGTATCATATTTCACGTGAGACTCTCCTCTGTTAAGAAAAAATACTGATAATCACCAATCAGAATGAAGGAAGAAAACCAACTTCTTGTCGACTTTGTGCACATGATAATAATAAGAAGCAGGATAACATACCCCAAATCCATAAACAAAGAGCTCCATTATGGATCGTTAGGATTTACCTTTTTTTCCCCAGGTTACTTTATTAAGTATTTACCAGTGTTTACTATAAATTTTTGATAAGAACTGTTTATTATGACTATGATCCACAAAACCATGACACAATGGTTTTAATGACTCAATGTCCGTCTCTTTGGAGAGATGCCAATTTGCACTTGTTTGTGATGTGTATGTGGCTGGGGTGTAGCTGGCTGGGCAAGAGGGAGAGAAGGAAGTCCAAGGAGGCCAGACGGCAGAAAGAAGAGTGTGCATGTTCAGAGGATGGAGATGAGTTTGCACATGGAAAGAAACTGAGGTGAGCTGAGAAGCCAGTTGGCTGGACTCATCTTGCGTCCAGTCTCCATAGACTTGTTTGATACCAAGAACAATTTAAAGCAATGGTGCAAAGCATGGATTTTGGAATACTAGTGGTGCTTCAATTTTTAAACCGCCTGCTGTCTCTTCTGATCACTGCTGGGCTTCACAGGAAGGTTTGAGCTGAAGGGCTGCCACGTGTATCTTGCAGGATGGCCGCCGTATTGGGGCACCCGGAGTCTTGGCCTGGGCATCTTCACCACACTTGGGCCACAGCAGCCGCTTCCACTGCCTCTCACCCCCCTCGCTGGGCAAGCTGGGTTCTGATTTCCAGTTCTGCAACTTCCCTCTGCGGTCATCAGAGAGAACCACCACACTTGCACTGGGTACTACTTGTGCTCAGACGCCCTACAAAATTTTTTGCTTGTCTTTTTTTTTTTATTATCAGAAAAGCCTAAGGTGGGAGCTGAACTCAAGAATAAATATGAGGGCAAATGACATGCTGGACACGTAACATTCCTTCTTCTTTGAAAGTGGGAATTGTGACTTTGCACCAGGAGACATTTGACAGTGTCTGCTAACACTGACCGCTGCCAGAGCAGGGCAAAAGGTCTTGCTGCTGTCTGCAGGTGGAGCTCAGGGCTGCTGCTGACCACTGGGCAGTGTGCAGGACTCCTCCCAGCAGCAACAACTGTCCTCCTCACAATGCCAGTCCTGCTGACCTCCTGAGCTCTGCCCTTCAGACCTGTTTCCATAATAAGCTTCTGGTGTCCCTCTATTTTTAAAAGCCAGCACTGAACAGAACAGCTCAAGCTGATGAAGACCTTGAGTTCCTCCCCCTCCTAAACAGACTCCAAAATATGCACTCCCTCTCATTTATTCACCCAATCAAGTACACACATCCACAATAAGACCACGTGCTGAGCAGGTACAATTAATGCAAGTCTTCAGAACAAATTGACTTAAGATAAACTGACTGTTGAGAATCTAGAGCTATAGAACAGAGAACCTACTTACTAAGTAAGAGAGAAAATAATAATCCTGAGCTTTTCCTAGATCTTCAGTTATATAGTGGGCTCCATTCACAAACCTGACTTTCTTAGGAGTTTAGTAAATCTGTGGTTTTTCTATGAAACAGCTTCTGATTTGGAAGCAAAGACATTAATAAAACTCCTTAAAATTTCAAAACTTAGTCTTATGTAGAGTCCATAGCATATTCCACCATGCCTGAGTATATGTTCAGCTTTATTAAAATGAGACCTAAGCAGTTTTTCATACAATTACTAGCTTAAAATTACAAGATTCTATGTATGTAAAACATTTTATGGTAAGTGTTAATCTATAGTCAACTTTTATGATTGCAAGCAAGAATTCCATGAAAAATGTTGAAATCTCTTAAATAAATTTAATGAGCCTTGTCACAATAATACTTCTGTTTTTGTAAAGATATGTTGCAAACTCCAGGAGAACCACTTAAAATTCAATAAAGTTCAATTGATAGACTATGACTGGAGAGAAAAAAAATATAATTATATAAAATGTTCAATTAAAACCAGTCAAGGCTGATAAATGCAGAAAAATAACCAAGAAACAAAGAACAAAGGCAAAAAGTAGAAGCAATTACAGATGCTAATCCAACAATGTCAATGGTCACTTTAATTATTGATGATTTAAATACACTAATTAGAAGATAGAGCGTCAGAGTGGATAATGAAAAAACATGACCTATCTAAATATTACTTACACGAAACCCTCTTCAATATAAAGATACAGGTTTAAAGAAAAGAGATGGAGAAAGACAAACAACACTATCTCTAATTAAAAGAAGACAGTCTCTGAATTAATATCAGAAGATGCAAACTTCGTAGCAAGAAAAATGATGGCAGAGGGAGAAATTATGAAATAGTAAAAAATTTAAGATGATGTTTCTGCATGTGTATGCATGTGGAAAGGGTTGTCACCAACAAGCAGGTGGCACATCCTGTAATCCCGGAGGCTGAGGCCAGCCTGGGCAACACAGTGAGAGCCTGTCTCAAATAAAAATAAAAGAAAAGGGCTGGGAATGTGGCTCAGTGTAAAGCACTCCTGGGTTCAAGCCCCATTACAAGAAAAATGTTGTATATCAAATTAATCAAATTATGACATGCAATTCAATTTTGACTCAAAAATTAAAAGAAGTGCAAAAACAAACAGATAAATCCATTATTATAGTTGAAGACCTCAACATCTGTCTGTCAGTTAAAGGCATAGATAATCTAAATAGCATTGTCAATCAATCTGATCCAATTGAAGATACAGAACATTTTATCCAATCATACTGTAATTTGCATTCTTCTCAAATTCACAAGGCATATTCTCCAGGATAAAACACATTCTGGCTAAAACAGATACATTAACAACTTTAAAAGAATAGAAATTATGTGGATTATGTTTGCAGATCATAATGAAATTAAATTAAAACTCAATAACAGAAAAATAGCTGAATTTTTTTTAAATGTTAGGAAATTAAGGGGCACAATTTAAAGCAAATACATGTCAATGATGAATTCCCATTAAAGAAATGTTTTGTAATAAATGAAAATGAAAATACAACTCATAAAAAATTTGTGACATAAAGCAAAAGCAGTGTCACAATTGAAATTGACAGCATTGAATGAATACATAAAATAAAACATAGGTACAACCAATAACCTGAGCTTTCATCTTAGGAAACTAATGGATGAAGAACAAAGTAAATACAATATTGGCAGAAAAAAAGAAATAATGAATAGAGCAGAATTCAGTGAAATTACAAACAAGTAAACAACAGAGTATGATAACAAAAGCAAAAGCTGTTTCTTGAAAAGATCAATTGATAAATCTCTTCATTAAAAGAAAATAAAAATGAGAAAGCCCAAATAACAGTGTCTTTTAAAGAAAATATTGTAGGACTGTATAATTACCAATTCCAGTAGTGGTTTTCTTTTTCAGATAGGCAATATGAATTTATAGGGATTTCCTCTTCTAATGAACAAAAGTCCATGAAATATCTATTCATGTCTGTGAACATTTTGTTTCACAAGATCATATGGGCATAATAAACTCTAAAATAAATGGTTGCATTTATGACATAATTATAGATTTAAGCAATCAATTAGATTGAGAAAAAAATTAATGGAACGCCACATGTGGAAAAAAGAGGGAGTAATTCTCGGCAAAAACACAACTTGTACAGTAACACCAGGGCAAATGGCTGTCTATTGCTTGTTAAGAAAAAACTCTAAATTCAACATTGTACATAGAAAGATGGGAGTGGAGGTGACCTTGGAAAATTCATATTGAGGTATATGAAAAATAGGCTTGCTCATTGTTTTAAAGAGCTTAGAATTTAACCGATGTAGCTCCAGTACTAAGGGTCGGGGAACTCTACAATAAGACAGAACTTGACAATATATGTGCATGGTTTGGCTAGTGAGCAGGATATGAGAGAAAATGTAGGTGGAGAGAATATTTAAAAAGTCAACTGTGAGGTCCTTTGGAAGTTTCAACGGGATCCCAGCAACAGTCAGGTAAGATGGCAGAGAAGTCCTGGTGGAGGGGCCTCGTGTGCCCTGTGGGGACTGGTGTGGAGGCGGAGCTGTCATCTTTTCAGCCTGGGGAGGAGTAGCAATACTTTTATTAACCTCTGTAAAATATATAATAGTAAGTGGAGGAATTTTAAAATAAAATCCCCATTTGCATATTCCATTTGGTTACGTGGCATTGGATGAACTTACATAATTTCTTATCAAGTTTTCTTGAGCCCAAGAGAACACTAAGAGGCAGTACAGGAAAGTTGTTAAGAGCTCAGGTTCTAGAGCCAGATGGTGCATATCTGAACTTCAACTCCATGTCTCTAATCAACTTTTACAAAGTTTATAGGTTCCTCATGTGCAGAATGGAATTAATAAAAGCACCTAACTTACAAGTGTTTTGTGAGACTCGAATGAGATAATAGAGGTAAACTACACAACATAGGGCCTGGCACACAGTAGGTGCTCAATAAATGTAAGAAATTACATACATAGATAAAAAGGTCATTTAATTATACCAGGAAATGAAGTAATAGGGCTAATAAAATCAACCAGGAAGCATCTAAGATCACAAAACATATGAGAAAATTAGCAAAAACTACGAGAAACTATAAGAAATAACAAAAAAATGGGAAAAGGTAAGAAAGTTTAACAAAAGCTGATGAGAACAGGTATACATGATGTTAGGATAATAAATAAAAGAAAGTGTGGGGTGTTATTAATACCAAAGGAGAGAAGCAGAGTTTCAGGAGAGACTATGGCAGTTCCAGGACACCCCGGAGGGAGGGATTGCCTGAAACCAGAGGTGGCACTGAACCCTATATTTAATCCTGTTGCACTCAGGTAAACACTAATCACACACTGTGGTCATGACTTTCAAAAGTTTGGGGAGAGATAGCAAAACTAGCACAAATTTCTTTTTCTCCCTTTTCACATATAGAAGATTCGTTCTCACCGTAGGCCCTAGCAGCACAGGCAGACACGATTCTCTTTCCTTCAGCCCAGATCTTCACCTTTTCACCTGTGGCTTCTCCTTGGCCTAACGGAATTGCCAGCATTACTACCCATCTGCTTAGGGGCCACAGCTGCCTGGAGCAAGGATTACTTGAGCATGCACTGTGATACCATGATAAGAGGGTATGTCCCATGTGACCAGTGCACAGGTAACGTTACAGTGTGGGGCAGTGAACACAGGGGTGAGCCGCATCCCAGGCAGGATGAGGCAGGAAGGCAGCGGATTGTATCTTGTTACTGAAAAAGGGCACACGATTGAGAACTAAAGGATTCTTAATTTTTGTCCATGTCATATTTTCAGACCAGAGCTGATCATGGGCTCATGGGTATCACAGAAATCAAAACTAGAAGAGAAGGAGCACCTGTGCTGCTGATTGCCACTAGCACAGGTAAGAGGACGAGGCAAAGACGCATAGGCTCCGAGAAGGCTCTTTGCACTTGGAAGTTAGGAGGTGTTGGAATCATGAAAGCACTTGGCACAGACGTCAATAAAACGAGTTCCGGAGAACCTAAGATTGATCGATGTATGGCAGTGTAAATGGTGATTGTGGACAACTTCAAGAGAAGCTTGGTGCCTAATGAAGTAGATGAATATGTGAGGAGTGTTCACCATAGAAAATTGAAGCATTTTATTAGAGAAAAAATACAAGTATGGAAAGTGTATAGTTTTAATGGCAAAATGACATCATTTGTGGTATCTAAAAGAAAATGAAAATATTAGAAGTATCAAACCATTTAGCAAATCTGTTTGAAAAGAACTTCATTTATATATAAAAAAGAAAAGATAAATAAGTAAGAAAGTTGCTTTCTTGTATCATTTTTATTAAACATATATACATTTACAATCTATAAATTTAATTAATTGCAATAAAATAATCAGGTAAGGGGTTTTAAAAAATAGTTATTTGGGGCTGGGGTTGTGGCTCAGCGGTAGAGCGCTCGCCTAGCACATGTGGGGCACTGGGTTCCATCCTCAGCACCACATAAAAATAAAATAAAGGTGTTGTGACCAACTACAACTAAAACAAAATATTTTTTAAAAAATTAAATAAATAAGTAAACAAACAAACACAGCCAGAAAATGTTTGCAAAAGAGAAAAACTTTATGAGTAAAAGTCCTACCAGCCCATGAATAAACTCCTCAATAAAAAAAATGAAATTTCATTGACAAATGTGAATCAGTCAGTATCAAGAGAAAGGCACTCCTCTTAAATAGGGAAAATTAACAACAAATGTTACCAAGTACAAAGCAATCAGCGACTAAAGAGGATAAGATTAGACAGGGATACAGAATTAGAAAACCCCAAACCCCAAAACCATGAAACAAGGAGCCGCAGGGCTGAGGGAAATGCACCAGGAAGGAGGGAGAACCTAGAAGAGATCCGGCCCTGGCAGGGCTGGCAGCAGGACGCCCTTGGAGACAGCAGGCTTTTTGCAGGAATGTGCAGCCTGCTAGGGGCAGAGAAGCTGGCCACGCTGGGGGCAGAGCTGTGTGCTGGGGCCGAGGTTCCAGCCCTGAGGAAGTCACCACTGCAGGTGGGCAGCAGGACGCCCTGGACAGTTCACCTGGTGGCTGGAAAGCTTACCACAGATGTGGGCAGACCAGCACTGGTGTTAGGACTTCACTTTTGAAGGGCAAAGAAAATCTCTAGAGGTGCAAAAGGGCCAGAGCTCATCTCTGAGAATGGTGAAAGTGGAGTTTTGAGATGAAGTTGTGCTGGGAGCCATTAGCCAAGTAGGTATGACAATTTCCTTGCCAGCGTACCCCATGTTGCAGTGACATTGAATGTAGGTGACCTTGCTCAAGGACCAAGGCGGATTAGGGCGTTCCCGGTTTAGGTTCCAGGTTTATTCCTGCTGGGAATAGGGCGTATCCTGCTGCCTGAGTTCCCCTTGAGTTCTCATGGGATTCAGACAGTATTTTTTGGGAGACAGAAGCCCAGTGGAGGTGGATTTGGGCAGAGACTGTGGATTTCCCCAGAACGTGATTGTAGACGGCTGGTGTGAGTTCAGGAATAAAGAGTTGCTGTTTGAATCTACAAGCTGTGTGGTGGCTCGTGATTGTGTGCCCAGCCAGACTGCGGCAAAGTTGGCTTCTCTGCTTCTGCTGGCCGGGGGGTCTGCACTGAGTTGCTGGCCTCTGCAGTGGAGAAGGGTTGCGGCTCTTGGTGCCCTCTGTGTTCAGCTGACCCCAGCAGCTTATCTTCAACTTCTTCTTCTTTCTGGGTCTTATTTTGTGAGTGCAAAGAATGAAATCCACACCACAGGATGTGAGTTATAGAGCAGGATTTACTGAAGAGTATAAACCGGAATAGAACTTCTGCAGTGCCAGAGGGGAACACATGGCAGGTTTCTCCTTATAACTATGCTAGTCTAGGGGTTTGTAGAGCACCTGGGGCATGGGATTGGCCCAAACTCATGCTAATTAGAGTTTGGGGAAGTACTGACACTCTTGGATACTCCTGAATCCCATTCAGATTTGCCTTCCTTCCATTTTCGCCCCACTCCAGGAAGAGGAAGGTTGAGGTCTTGGGAAGGTCTATGTTTGCAGGTTCGGGCTGCAGCACTGTGTGCAATGGGGCTTCTGCAGCAGGCCTCTATCCAGTGCCGAGGCCTGGCCCCCAAGGGTGGGGTCAGCGTGCCTTGGTTCCACTTGGCACTGGCTCACCTCTCAGGCCTGCTGCTGCCCTTCTGTGTGGCAGGCTCTGCAGGGCAGCCCTGGCCAGCGTCCTTGCTTCAGCCACTTCAGCCACTTCAGTGGTCCTCTGTCACTTCTCCGCAGGGACCACTGGCTGCTGCACAGCTTGGTGGCAAGGCAGCCACTTTAATGGCACCCAGGAAGGGGGCTGAAACCATTGCAGGGAGATGTGAACCATACCTTTCGGAGTGTCACCGGGTCTTGGCGCATCAGGAAGCACAGACCAGCCAGGAGAGGGAAGCAGGCCTCTGCCTTTGCCTCTGCCACGCCCTGCATTGTCCCCAGCCCCTCTGTGACGGAGCCTAGCATGACGGCCAGCCAACCCAGGAGACACATTTACACAGTGCAGCTCTTGTATCGTAAAGTAGACAAGACAGATTGATTTGAAGCGGGAGTGTAATGAATAATTAACAAAAGATCCAAATACAAATGAAAGTTTCTTATATTATAAATGACCAAGGAAATTACAAAGCTGCTAGAAACTATGAAACATGTAAAATTATAGTGTGGAAGTGCATTTGAGAAATTATTTTTAAAAATCCACACAAGAAAATCCAGAGATCTTCAACATATTGCCATTAAACAGGTCCCTTGACAAAGGAACCATAAACAAAACCAAGCAGCAACAGTGAAAAACACTGACAATTTGTATTTCAGGAACCTGGTCAGTTATCCTACTATATTAATAATTTGTACATGTCAATCAAAATGCACTGACATTAATAGTCCCAAAAGATACTGATTAGATATTGCAGAAAATATAAATATCTCTTAAAGATATAATGGGATGCTCAGTTTCTCTCAAAATAAGTGAAAGGAAACTATCAACAGTAGTGAACTATCACTTATCAAATTAGCAAAGACCCCAAAATTTGATGATATTATTAGCTAAGAAACTAGTAGGCTCGTGCATTTCTGGTGTGCAATCAGCAACTACTTACATGTGTGGATTTTTTTTTTTATATCCCAGAGTTCTCCTTACATAACTGAAAACTGAAGTATATCCATGTATATTGGTTGAGATTTTTTACTAGATTGATGCCACCCTAAATATCCACCAGCAGCTGATTGGTTAAAAAACATTGTACATCTAAGTAAGGCAATAGCATGCATCTAAAAAGAAAATCAAGAAGCTCCTTCATGACATGGAACAAATTCAATGATGTTTATTTTAGGAGTAAAAAAAAAAAAAAGAAGAGGAAATTAACAAATATGTGCATTGCTCTCAGGAAAAGCATAGATTGTTTCTGAAGGACACCCAAGAAAATGCTCATCTGTCTCTAGAGAAGAGAAATAAATGACTAGTAGAATAAAAGGGTGCATGGTACAGTACACTTTCCTGTAACTTCTGAACAGTTTGTATGTGAATAGTATTAAAAATATGATAAAACACATAATGTTAACTTGATCAGTTACTTTAAAATATTGGAATATAGTCATCAATTAGGCAAAGTTCTAATCCTGGAGTTGCTCAAAATTTTTAGATCTTTAATTTAAACACAAACAATGGCATTGATGGCATTCTGCTGTAACTGGCACATTGAAGTTATAGAACGTACTATAGAAACACATTGCTGTGTAGCTTTCCATCCTGTTTGATGAACGCACCTCAAGAAATGACCAGCTCTGGGGGAACTCATCATCTTGGATGACTTTACCTTTCTTTTCCTTATGCAAGTCTACTCAGTTTCACTTTAATAATCATATTCACTATTAAATCACCAGCATGAATGATTCATATTTATTGATTAGTAACTGCTTCATGGTCTACCTCCTGAATCTCTGATGGACTTCAATGTGCTAAATGTCAGGAAGAGCAGACAGACATCTCCAAGCCCTCCCAGTGCCTATCAAAATGTTTCTCTAAAAGTGAAACCTCACTCAAAACTTATCAGAAAAAAAAAGCAAATACTACCCTTTCACAACTTTTTAAGCATTTTTGGTGGTAGATTGAGAAAATCTGTAGTTAAAAATCAGAAATATCAACTGGTGGTGCATGCCTGTTCCCAGTGACTCAGGAGGCTGAGGCAGGAGGATCACAAGTTCAAGGTAAGGCTCAACAACTTAGCAAGACCTTGTCTCAAAATAAATAGATAGAAAGAGCTGGGGATGGGGCTCAGTGGTAGAGTACCCCTAGGTCCAATCCCTAGTAGCACACGTGTACAAACACAAAAAAATCAGAAATATAGAAAAAAACATTATTTGTATCAGGCAATCACACACACACACACACACAAATAAAAAATAAATAAATATAATGAGAAAATACTTGTGGTGAGTTGTTCACCAATTAATGTCCTCCTGTTACAGTGCTACAACTGAGCAGAAATAATAATAATTGTGAAAAACAGGAGGAGGAGGAATTAGGAACAAAAAGCTATTCCAGCTGTCACTGGTACAAAGTCCAAGTAGCTGCTCAAACCATCAAGGTGTTTTTAGTTAAGGTTTTATAGAAAAACATCAGGTTATGTTTATATGAGAAATATGTTTGGAATAGCAAAATAATCCAATAAGTAGTACATCCATAGTGGTTTACAAACCATCAATCTCTTTCCCTAGCACATATATCAAAATCTCACACAAACCTAATTAAGGAAAGTAAAGGGAATACATGCTTTATTGCTTATATAGTGAGGTTAATAAATTTCTCCAGACTATTTGCCCATTCAAAGGTATTTGAGGAGTTATATTCCAAATATTGAGGCATTATGTATATGCTATATACAAGCTATCTATCTTGGCCAACTAACAACAAATGTGCAACAAAACGCTCATGTCAATCCTTAATAAGTCACATGGGAGTCTTGTGAGGTAGGCCCTTACCCAGAGAGCTATTCTTAAAAGCTTAATTGCAAAGAAAGAAATTTCCCTAAGTGTAGGACTGAATGTCTGAATCCATCCTTGCCTCCTTCTGTGACCGCCCAGAGCCCACTCCCAGGCCACATTCCTGGTACTCCGCACAGCTCCTCTCCTGTACTGGCCTCAGCCTTCTCTTCCAGATACCTTCCACCGGGCCCTCTGGGGACTCACTGCCCTGGTCAGCCACCTCTCCAGGCGCTGGTCTTTGGCTTGCACATTCTCCTCTACTGCTCTACCTGAAGCCCGGCCCTTCCCTTAGACAATGTTCCCCTGTCTTTTCAGCGGTTTCTGCTTTCTGTTCCACATTCCTTCCTTGCTGTCGCTGTTTTCCAAGTGTCATCCTCTGCCTCTTCCTCGATCCCCTTGCACTGACTCTCCGGACAGACCTGCTCAGCCGTCCTGCTCTTCTCTCCTTCTTCTCTACTTTTATACAGTATCTCCTGACTCAGGCACCTCTCCACAAACACGCTCTTCTGTGACTACTGGTTATTTCTAAATCCATGGCCACATTCTCCTGAAGCACCTTACCTTTTCAGTCATTCTCTTTCCTCCAGTGATTCCAACTTCCAAATCCCCCAGCCACTCACTCACAAAGTCAAGAATCCATCGTTGCCAGGAGGTGCATTCTCTGGGCCACCATTCGTCATCCCACTCTGCCTGCAGATTCTGTAGTTCCAGCTCAGTCACTAGAGTAGCCACCCTTCCAGGTTCACAGGGACCATGGGCTTCTTACCCATTGGTCATGGTTACTGCCTGCTGTGGTTTGGATACGAGGTGTCCCCCAAAGCTCACGTGTGAGACAATGCTGGAAGCTGAGAGGTGAAGTGATTGCCTTAGGAGAGTTTTAACCCAATCAGTGCATTTGTCTCCTGATGGGGGTTACCTGGGTGGTAACTGTAGGCAGGTAGGGGTGCCAGGGAAGCAGGTCCCCGAGGATGTGCCTTTGGGATTTATATTTTTGCCTCTGGCAAGCAAGAGTCACTTCTGCTCCCTGATTTTCATGTCCTGAGCTGCTTTCCTCATCACACACTCTGCCATGATGTTCTGTCTCACCTGGGGGGGCCAGAGTTCTCTGCATGGACTGAGACCTCTGAAACTGTGAGCCCCTAAATAAAACTTTTCTTCCTGTGACTGTTCTTATCAGGTCTTTTGATTACAGCAGTGAAGTAGCTGACTAAAACACTCTCCTCTTGACTCATATTAAATCCCGTGGCTAATTCAATCATATATGTTTTTACACTCTTAACAGCCCTTTTCCGGTTCAAAATATTCTTATGACAAAATACAAATTTTTAGTCTGATTCAAAATGCTCCACCTCTGTGTGTTTACCTAGGCAACTTAGCATTTCTAAAGAGGAATGAAGGTAATTCTGACTTGTCTGGGTTTCAGGTCACCATGACGGTTTGAGTCAATCTTTTCACTGCTGTGACCAGAACCTGAGAAGAACAATTAAAGGAGGAAAAGTTTATTTGGGGGCTCGTGATTTCAGAGGTCTCAGGTTATAGAAGGCATCTCCATTCCCCAGGGCACAAGGTGAGGTACAGCAACAAGGTGAAAGAGTGACAGAGGAAAGCAGGTCACGATATGGAACCAGCAAGCACAGAGAGACTCCACCTGCCAAAGACAAAATCTACAGTCAAAGACTGCCCCCAGGGACCCACCTCCTCCAGCCACACCCTAACTGCCTGTAGGCACCTCTCAGTTAATCCCTATCAGGGGTTAATGCACTGATTGGGTTAATGTTCTCATAACCCCATCACTTCACCTCTAAACTTTCTTGCTTTGTCTCACACATGAGCTTTGGGGACAAACTGCTTATTTATCTTCCATCTCAGCTGATTACCTTGATTTCTATTTCACTGATGAATAGAGAGAAAAATCCAGATAAATCTCATCATTCCCCTTCTCAATCCACATACCATTCGGTGATAAACATTTCCCATTTTTAATTATTTTGTGAATATTACACTGTATGGACTTTAATTGAGCAAGGGGGTCTTAGGAAATTTGAAAATGATGGCTGTGTTAAGGCACATATGATTATACAAATGACATGCACCCAATATATTTGTATTACTAAAGGTACACACATGACTCTCTTTCTGGTAGCAAAACCTATAATCCATGATATTTGCTTGTATTTTGCTACATATATCTGATAGGAGACTGGTAGAATTCAAAGAAGGTAAGTTCCTTGATCAATGAAAATAGTTTATATCGTCCTGTTATGTTGACCTCATGTTATGATAATCTCAGTATAAACATACAATATGGTCAAGAACTCAAAGTACTGTTGATATGACAAAGCATCAGAAGTAATATATGTGTTAGTGTGACCTGTAATATTTCTCCTTCACCTTCAGAACTGAAACATAATCAGACCCAGCTCAGGCTATTGTCCAATTCCAGATGTTCACAGAGTGAGTTAGCTATGGCCCTCTGAATCACCCGTCACAGGAGAAAGTCCTCAAAGATTGGCCATGTTAGGTGATCACTGTCACCAGGGTTAGTTTCTCATGTAAGAAGCTGGGTGTTTTTGAATGTTTGAAAGTTTGTCACTGTTTATGTGGTATTAATATTCTATGTAATGTCATTCATTCAAAGTTCTGACATTTGGGACAGCTTATACCACTTTGTTGGATTGTATTTCATTTTTGAATTGGCAGTAGAAAATATGTTATTTTTATCAATTTTACAAGATAAAATTTTGAGAGCCAAAAATTTATACTCCATCTGTTAAGAACTACCCACTGTCCCTGGAGGACGGCCAAGAATAAACTTATTATGATCTGGTCAAATAGCATGTCAGATAAATTTATTTATCAGGCCAAATGTGTGTATGTATGTGAGTGTGTGTGTGTGTGTGTGTGTGTGTATGTACATGTGTGTTTCTAAAAGGATTCTGTATGTTGTTTGTTTTTCATTTTGAAATTTACAATTTAAAATGCTTCAATGAAAGTATCATTGCTCAAAACTTTGGAATTTGTCCTATTCAAATGTTTCAATTCTTGCTTTTAATCTAAATATGTGAAATATTAATATGTAACAAGCCTTACATTTATAACATAAAGGATAAAAAGAAAAGTTACAGGATATGAGAAACAAAACTGCTGTATTTTGAAAAGAAGAAAAATATATTCTCATTGAAGGTTAAATTAGAAAGTTAAATAAGAAAGAGATGAATTTTGTGACACCAAAACTAATGAGCCAGAATGATCCACATGAAGTTAGCTAACTCTGGGTCAGCACCACTAAGAGAAGATTTCTATAGAAGTGACATCAGGGACAGGGGATGTGAAAATCAGGAATTTGTAAATGATAGGGCTCCAAGTTTAGTAAGAATACTGGTCTGAGATTGTGGCTCAGTGGTAGAGCACTTGCCTAGCACGTGTGAAGCCCTGGGTTCGATCCTCAACACCACATAAAATAAATAAAATAAAATAAAGGTATTGTGTCCATCTACAGCTAAAAAATATTTTTTAAAAATGTTTAGTAAAAATTAAAGAACAACTGAATAAGATAAATGCTTTCATATTCAGGAGAAATCAATCTGATTTTATAGTAAGTCTTACCACTATAAATTCTTAAGCAAGAATCTATGGGATAAAGTAGTCATTTGTGAAAAACGTATTTCAGAGGAGCATGCAATGTGAATTCCTAAGGGTGAGAAGACCATAAAGGAGATGATGCTTAAGTGTGTATAATCCTAACATGTAACCTGTTATCCTAGAATCTGAATTTTCTCTACAAAAAAACTTTGAAAAAATACTCTGAGAGCAGTTTAATTTGGTGAGACTCTGAAAAACCAAGTCAACAAATTATATCTGCTACAAAGAGGATCCTGAGAAGATGGCAGAGGAGAAGCCTCTGGAATGTATCTTCCTATCTAGGCAGCAATTGCACAGTTTTGAAAGAACTGTTTTGGAACTCCCAAATCCACTGAAGTCTAGAAACTTCTAGGGGAGGGTGAGAAGGGTACATTGTGGTTAATTTCATCAACTTCACCTTGAAACACAATAGCAGCTACACACTCACCTCTCCTTGACATACAGCAGCTGTCCATGCATGGGTTCCTGCAGTAGTTTTCAAGTAGCTGAAGAGACCCAGAGTGGACAAAAAGACATGGTTTTGCAAATGTTTGGGATCTATGGTATTATCTCTGACTGCTGTTCAGGTGCTGAGTTGCAGGCAAAAAGGCAGGCAGCCCTCCTATTGTAACCCTCTCCCCTGCTGCAAGCCCCTAGCTCTCAACTAAAAGTGACTTTCATGGGACTTAAGGGGCTAGTGTTCTTTCTTCTATATTTCTCTTTCCCCCCTTTTGGAACCAGGCAATAAAATTTAAGACATTCAAAATCAAGGGAACATAAGGGAAAATCAGAATCTAATCACACAAACTCAGGCAAAGACTCAGAAAAGATCCAAGAAGACTAAGTTTACACCTCAGGCTATTTATTAACCACAAGAAAGCTTCCAATAAAATATAACCAAAAAAATAGTCCATTCTAGGAAATGATGAGAATCTGAATTTCAGATTTATCCCATTATTAGATTCAAATGTCTAGTTTTCAACAAAATTTAAAAATACACAAATATCAGAAAAATATTCCCAAAGAAAATTAAAAAATAACTCAGCTGAAAGAGTTCCTAAAAAACACTTCATGGCAGATCTACTAGACAAAGAATTTAAACTCAACTGCCTTAAAGCTGTAAAAAAAAAAAAAAAAAAAAAAAAAGGATGATATGGAGAAAGGCAAGAAAATGACATGTGAACAAAATGGGAAATGTTAATAAAGAGAAAGAAAATGTAAAAAAAAAATTTTTTTTAAATAAATTTAAACAAAAAACCAAAGAGTAGTTCTGGAACTGAAAAGTACAATATCTGAAATAAAAAATACACTAAGGGGCCAAGTACAGTGGCCACACCTGTGACCCCAGTTATTCAGGAGGCTGAAGCAGGGAGATTACAAATTCCAGGTCGTCTTCAGCAACCTAGCAAGACACTGCCTCAAAATAAAAAATAAAAAGGACTGGGGATGCAGCTCAGTAACAGACGACCCTGGGTTCAATCTGCAGTAACTTTAAAAAAAAAAAGGAAAGAAAAAGCACTAGAGGGATTCAAATACAGCTATATGCAGGCAGAAAAAAAAAAAAGAATCAGCAAATTTGAAAAAAAAGAATGATAAAATGTCAGACATCTTTCCTTATCAATAATTAATTTAAATTATTTAAATGACCATGGAAATTTGAATTCAAAGAGACTCACATTCAGACACATGATAACCAAACTTTCAAACACCAAGACATAGAGAGATGAAGGAGCAGCTCATCACATACAGGAAATTTTCAGTGGGTATTGCATCAGAGACATTGGGAGACAGATGGCTACAGTTAGCTGACATATTCAACATGCTAAAAGAAAAAAAAAATAAATCCATCCACAAAGAATACTACATCAGTAAAAGCTGTCCTTCAAAAGAGAGTGCTAATAAAGACATTTTCAGATTAAACAAAAGCTGAGGGGATATGTTCCCACTGCACTGGCTGTGGGTGAAAGTTTCCAGAGAGTCCCTCTGGGTGAGAAGAAGCTATGCTACACAGTAACTCCAAGCCACTTGAGGAAGCAGTGGTCACAGTGGAGGTAAACACACTCTCCCTTACTAAAGCTGGTGTTGTTGCAACAATAGGCTATAACTCCACGCTATTTTGTTTTACATAATTACAAAGTACTCCATTAAAAATCATTAGTCTAAAAGCTAGCATAATGCACCTTTGGTTCACAAGCCCACATTTTGCTTTCTACATAATTTTTTGGTTTATAATTGGGGCCCTCACTAGGCACTTAATGTATAAAGATGTAATTTTGTGCCATCTTCAAACAAAAGAAATGGGACCAGATCAATAAAGGAACAGGGTTTTTTTTTAATTATTGAATATAAGATACTATACATTCAAATTAGAAAGAAAAGTTTAAGATGCTAAATATAAGCCCCACCACATGGTAACCACAGAGAAAATATAGTTTACATGTAATAGAAAGTGAGAAAGGAGTTTAAACATTTCGCTACCAAAATATCAACTAAACACCAATGATCATAGTAGTTCACAACAGGATGGAAAAGAGGACAAAAGGTATATATAAAAGAATGATAAAATGTCACACATCTTTCCTTATCGATAATTGATTTAAATTATTTAAATGACAATGGATTAAACTCTCCAATTAAAATTCAGAGATTGGCAAAAAGGACAAGGACACATGATCCAACTATATGCTTCTACAAGAGAATTACTTCAGATCCAAGCACACAGGAAATGGAAGGAAAAAGTGGGGAAAGAGTCTATGCAAACAGTAACCAAAGGAGAGCAGGTATTGCTACTCTGATCTTAGACAAAATTGCCTTTAAATTAAATCAAATTAAAAATAAGAGTTACAAGATACAAAGAAGCACATTTATGATATATTAATAAAAGACTCACACAGCAAGAAGATATAATGAACATTCACACCCAGAATGACACCATCAAACTACCTAAAAGCAAAACCTAATAGGATGGGAAGGAAAAATAGTTCTATGATAATAGTGACGGAAGGTAACTAATGAAATAGAGGACCAAACATAGCAAACCAAGTTGTAATGTGCCCAAACAAGCACATTACACAACACTGGAAAGTTCAGATATCAATAGAAATTAAACAATGCACTCTTTAGACAGAATGCTCTTAACCAACACACTCTTAAACATTTCAAACAGCTCTCAAACCATGCATGCATCAAATAGAAAAACAACCACAGAGCAATTAGTACTTAGAGGTGAATGAAAATCAAAACAAAAGTGATGAGACCTATGGGACCCAGAGAAGCCAGCACTAAGTGGGGAATGATTATACCGAAAGATAGAAATATTTAAACTATCAGCCTCTTTACAAATTAATGAACTCAAAAAAGAAATAGCTAAACTTAAAGCTAGCAAAATGAAGGAAATAATAAAGATCAGAAGAGATATAAAATACAGACTAAAAAAATAATACAAAATCAATTAAACCTAAAGTTGGTTCTTCTAAAAGATAAACAAAATTGACAACACTTTACCTGAATTGACTAAGAAAGAAAAAAAGAGGGAAGACTCAAATCTAAAAGCAGAAGTGAAATCTAGGACATTGTTAGCAATTCAGAAGAAATGAGAAGGCATCTTTTCTTTTCCTTTCTTTTCTTTTCTTTTGTTGTGGTACTGGGATTGAACCCAGGAGCACTAAACCACTGAGCCACATCCCCAGCGCCTTTTAATATTTTATTTTGAGGCAGGGTCTCACTGGATTGCTTAGGGTCGCACTAAGTTGCTGGGACTGGCTGTGAACATGATCCTCCTGCTGTGATCCCCCTGCCTAAACATGATCTCCTGCTGTCCTGGGCACTTTGTCTTCCCTCAACCCACCCCACTGCCTGGCAGAACTCGACTGTGGGCATGACACCTGCCAAGAGGAAATCCTGAGAAACATAAACTCTGAATAGACATAACTAGTAAGGAGATTGAAGCAGTAACCAAAAGTAACTCAACAAGCCGAAAACTTGTTTGTTTCCCTGGTAAATTCTATTGAACATTTAAAGGAGATCTAACCAAGTTCTTCTTAAGGTTTTCCAAGAAGCAGGAAAGGAAGAAATTCATCCTATGAAGCAGATATTTCTCTGATAAAAGAATGTGATAAAAAAAAGGATAAAAAAGCCAGACAGAGACACTATAAGAAAGGTAAACTAAGACCAATACCCCTTTTGGATTCAAAAGTCCTCAACAAAATATTAGCAAACCAAATTCAGCACCATATTGGACACATTATCCACCATGATTTTTATTATAAATGCGATTTATTCTTTTAATGCAAGAATGGTTAAACAAGAAAAATCAGTCAATGAACTATACTACAGTAACACAATGAAGGAAAAACACGGTCTTCTCCAGTGAAACAGAAAAACATTTCACAAAATTCAATACCTTTTATGATAAAAGTATTCAGCAAAATTCAAAGGAAATTACTTTAAAATAATAAAAAGCCTACATGAAAAACACAAGGAAAGTATCATACTTGATGGCAAAATATCTAAAGCCTTTCCTATAACATCCATAGCAAACAAGAGTACCCACTTTCACAATTATATTCAAAATCATTCTGGAAGTTCCCGACAGAGCAAGTAGGCAAGAAAGATAAATCAAAAACATCCAAATTGAAAAGAAAAACCAAGTACCTCCAAGAATGGATAATATAATCTAATAAGTGGAAAACCTTCATAATTCCACAAAAATATTAGAATCAGCAAATTAATCAATATAACAGGATGCAAAATCAACAAACAAAAATCATTAGCATTCTTAGAACTTAATAATGAATAATCCAACAAGAATTTTTTTTTAAAATTTTTATTTGAAATTCATCTAAAAGAATAAATTATCTGGGAATTAATTAAGGAGGTGAAAGCTTTGTACTATTAAAAAAATAACTAAAAAATTGATGAAAGAAGTTCCAGTATAAATACATAAAAGGAAGAACATAGCTCATGTTCACAGTTTGGAAGACAGTAGTATCATGATCTCAATATTATACAAAGTTATCTATAGATTAAATGCAATCATTCAAAATTCCAAAGACTTTTTTTCCCCAGAACTAAAAAAAGTCCATTCTAAAATCTATATATTATATATATAATATATATATTATATATAATATCTACATATTATGTATAAATATAAATATATATTGCATATATAAAAACATAAAAAATATATATATTTACATATTCTCAAGGGAGACAAAACAATTTTTATAAATAGAACATACCCCCAAAACTTATACTTTCTTACCTCAAAACTTACTACAAAGCTGAAGTAATCAAAAAAGTTTAGTATTGGTGGAAAACAGACATATCGACCAATGGAATAGGATAGGGAGACCTTTATGTGAAGAGTCAAGTGATTTTCAACAAAAGGTTCAAGGACCCCAGTGGGGAAAGGGCAGTGTTTTTAACAACTGGTCTTGGGAAGCTGAACATTCACCTGGAAAGAATGACATTCGACCCTTACATATAACCATATACAAAATGAACTCAAAATGCATCAAAGACCCTAACTTAATGCTTAGAAGCATAAAAATGCCTAAAATAAAATGGGTCAAAAGCTTCACCATGTAAAATTTGGAAATGATTTCTTGGATACATCATCAAAGACACATGCAATAATAGAAAACAATAGACAAATTAGACTTCATGATAATTTAAACATACATATGCACCAAAAGACATCATTGTCACAGTAAGAAGATGACACACAGAATATAAAAAAAATTGCAGATATATACATGAAAGGGATTAATATTGAGAATCTATAGAAAAATCTCTTCAACTACAAATTATAAAATAATAGCAACTCTTATGGAAAACACTATGGCAGTCCTTCAGAAAATTAAAAATAAAATTATCATGTGGTCCAGCAATACCTTGTCTGTGTGTATACTTAAATAACTGAAAATCAAATTTAAAATATACAATTGTAGGTACTCCTGTCCATAGCAACATTATTCCCGACACCTAAAATGTGGAAGAAACATTAGTCTCTGTTGACAGATGAATAAATAAGCAAAATGTGGCATGGCACACAGTAGATGATTACTATCCTAAAAAGACACATGCTCCAACTCTGATGAACTCTGAGTATATAATGGAACATGAAATACTCCAACCACCAAGACATAAATTGTATGTGAGTTACTAAGAATTGCCAAAAACATAGTTTCAGAAAGTAAAATGGTGTTTGCCAGGGCTTTTGCTGGGGTTCAAAGGAAATAGGGTGGTATTGGTCAATGGGCATATACTTTGGTTTGCAAGATTAAAAAAAGTTCCGGAAATATATGGAGATGATGATCACAAACATTATGGATGGAGTTAATACCATCCAAAAATACACTTTAAAATATTTTAGATGGAAGAAAATAATATGAAAATATAAAGAGATATAATAACTATGTTTTCTTTTTGTAGTAGGACAAACTGTGAAACCATCTTCAGCTTAGAGGTTAAGTTTTTGCCTTAACTACTGGTGGCAAAAATTCCTTTGCATATGTACTACTAGAGAGAGAATTTGCATGAATTTTCACTATTTAATTTTTAATCAAAATAAATTAATAAAAATACTTTCTTAATCCAGAATTTATGTGACTGCCTTATTAAACATGTATAAGACATTATATTTCATTCTTAAGACACATGACTTCAACAGAGTTGAAGAATCAGTCAAAATTTGTAAATAAGCACAACTGGATTGAATTTCTCAGGAACTACTGCTTTTATAAGAAAAGGTATTACAATAAAGAGAAGGTTAGAAACTTTAGAGGACCTGAGATTGCATGTTACCTCCAAGGAAACACGCAAGTCAGACATGCACTCTCATCCAAGCAGGCAGAAGACAGGCAACCTCTGAGAAGGAAACAGAAAGGTCACTGTGGATAACAATGCCAGCATCAGTGTATGGATATTTTTTTTTGCACAGTCCCTTGAGCCTGAGTAACCATGAGGTGACATGAAGAGGACTAGTAACAGCAGCGCCTGTGGACACACAGCCCATATTGAGATGGTCTCTGAGGACCGAATCTCTTGCAAAGCAACGCGAACCTGCTTGCTCCTTTGCTGAACAAAGGGAGAGACTATTTCTGTTTTCCTAAACTGCTTACCATGCAAACATCCTTGAAATAGTTCAAAACAAAACCATTAGTGTCTTCATTCATAGGAGGTGCGGAAGTAAGAGACACTATGGGGCACTTTCTCCCAATAGTATGAGATTTCAAAAAGTGATGGACAGAAGACTGTACCTGGGAAATCAAGGAAAAATTTAGAAATTGTCTTTCAAATTAATGTCTTCCCTGGCATCTCCTACATATGTAATTTTGTCTCACTTCATTGGGGAACCCAGGAATTTAGTCCTGAGTTACAATTTACCACGAGCTGATACAGAAGGAAACACCTGGGAGACCTCATGGGTAAGGAGCGTGTGTTTCTCAGAGCAAAAGTAACCTGGGTACCAAAAGTCTCTAAAATAGTCTAAGGAGCAGACAACTAGTATCAGATCATTGCATATTAATTTGAGCAGGTACAATTGATTTTCATATAGATGAACTGAAATTATTATCTGGAATACACTCGGAGACTAAATGAATCTATAACACACCTCTATCTTTTCCTTGCATGGTGATTTCACATCTGGGAGCTATCCACGTATTTCATTAGTCCAGCCTTTCTTCAGTATCATTTCAGGCTTCAGCAGAGATTTTACAGTCAGTAACATTATTCTAAAATATAGATTTGAGTTAAAATTCCCATTATATTCCAAGAACTGAATTTAGTATTTCATATACATTAGCTTATCTAACAAAAGTCATTTAAAAATAATTCTATTATACTTTTTGTTGAGGAAGTGGAGAGCCATGGGAATGGACACTCTCCAGGACATGTCAGTAAATCTGAATCCCAGAGCCAGGCTTGCCGGGCCTGAGCTGTGACCTGGTCTGCTGAGTGGGATTGGCTACTCAGGAGTGGCCAGCCTTCGGGCAAACACTGGGAAGCTGGTGGTGACTTAGAAGAGATGCAGCTGATAGGCTAAGGTAGGCTAGCTCAGGGGGCACCACTGCACAGAGCTGCCAACTGACTTCTTAGGTGCCTCGCTTCAGTTTGTCTCCCAGAGAGTTTCTAATCACTGGAAGGCCATTCACCTGGGGTAGCTCCATTTGTCTGTTTCGTGTCTTCAGTCTCTTCTAAAATAAAATGATTTTTAATTTGTAAGAGAAAAGTTACTGTTGTCTGCTCATTAATTTTTTAAAAATATATTCAACTCATACATGCCACATAGATCTCCCCCTGCGTCGGTGTTCACATGGTAAGTGGATGAACGGTCTGATGCTTTGTCTTGGCATTGCGTCGTCCTGTAGAGGCTGTAGGAAGGCCACATACACAGGGGTCTGTGCCCACACTTGCATGCTCCATCTTCTTAGGAAGTACTCTGAACTTCCCGAGAGCAGATCTGTGTTTTATACTCTCTTTATAGCCTCCAAGGGCCTCCTATGGTTTGTATAACTGTACACACTAATGAAATTCCTGTTGCACTGATATTTATAAGCAAACTGTTTTAATATTCAAGCCTTGCCACAAAATAACACATAAGACATGAGTGCTGTCTCTAAAGTTCACTGCTGACAAGAAACAGCTGAGGAAATAAGAAATGTGAAAGAAAACAGCATTGTTCCTCTTTCTAGAATTTTTATATGCTCCAAACAGCCACTCCTATCATAACCGCATTCATGGTTAAGGGGTTTTGAACCAGCGTTCAACGCGATCGTGTGTCCTGTGAGAATCATGGCTGGGAATCGTGGGAGCAAACTTTCATTATGGAACAGAAACGATGTGTTTGAAAAAGTAGAAAATGGTGTGTGCTTTTAGTCAAGCAATTTTACCTCTAATTCTTCACTAACTTTAAAGACTTAGTAGGTTCAACTCAAGTTTCTATTCTTAAATTAACATATAGTGGGGGAAATGATAAGTTGACAGAAGCTGACAACTTACTTGAAGAACAGATGTCTTGAGGTTCTCAAAGTCATGGGATAGTGACCACAAGGTAGTCATAAAATTCCCGTCAAGCTTTGCTGCACTTTGCCTGGGAATGGTTGCATGAAGCAGCTTATTTTCATGCTGCCGAGGTCCCCGGCCGTGTTGTCCCTGCCCTTGCCCACTATTCTATTCCCCATTAGCGTGACTCGTGGGTTTTTATTCAAATATGCCATATTTCTCAAATAAGCACATGAAAAATATTGTTAAATGTTTATTATTTCAGTTAATTCAGGTTGCAGAATTAAGGGCAAGCATAATTGAAAATGAGATAAACTAGAGAAGGCTCTAAATTTTGGAAAACACAACGACTAGAAAGGTTTAGAGCTCCTTTGTCTTGGTGTTCCCGGCTGTCAGTCTGCACTGGCCGTGAACTGAGCCTGCACGCCCTGTGTTTGCAGGAAGCCTGACGTTGAGGTAAAGAATTGGCTCAGATTTGAGAGCTATAGTTTTTTGTAATCTTAGAGTTAAAGGTAAGCAGGTTTTAAAATGCTAGTGAATCTGAACTGTACGTAGGTTTCATTATGTCGCTTCATATAGACTATAATTAGCAGACAGCCCTAAATTAATAGAAAAGAATACTACCCAGCTGACTACTTTTACATCGTAAACCATTTAGCAGTTACACTGGAGTCCATTTAAAGGTGACTTTAAATGACTCATGGCTGGCTTCCAAGATAAATAAATTAAAATTTGACTGTTAGAGAGTGTTAAGAGTTAAAAACAATTTTAATGAAAAGTGGTGGCAAATCTAGCACTACTGAGGTTGTGTTTTTTTTTTTTACTTTCTTTAGTGAGTTTGACTGTCACAGTACCTTGGTAACCACTGAACACTAGAAACTGACAGTTCTGGAAGTCCTTTAATTCACATTTCTCCAGCCCTTTACATTTCTATGGCTTTAAAAATCATAATATATTAGAAATTCCACTGGGAACACAAAATGGCAACAGAAAACTAGTAGTTTCTCAATCATACTATTTTGTCCTCTTTAGACCAATCTGGTTTTATTTTGCTTTGCTTTTTCTCTTTTGGCGGACATTCCTGACAGCTAAATGATGCAAAGTTTAGTTATCTTGATTTACAAGAAATTGTTGAAAGACTTATGGAAGTGGTAGCATCCAGTGAGTCAGTCTTAGCAGAAGGCCAAATGCAGTTGTGTCTTCCTCCCTACCAGGAGAGAGGCAGTGTCCCAATTGCCCTTCACCACCTGTGCCAGCTAAATTGTCACAAGTTACCCCAACTCAGCATTTGCAATGATTCCTGCTTTCCATGAGTGGTATTTCAAATGGGGCTACTGGCCGACATTCTGCAGCACACAGAGCCAAGTAATAGCCCAAGCTATAGCTCTGGGTATAAAGAAATTGTCTCTAAGAAAATATGAACCAGGAATATTCGTGTGCGAAGAGCTTACTGCAGAATGGGAACATTTCTAAGTTTGTTTCATTATAATTGCCAGTTTATTTTACTCTTAAAAACTGAATTTTTTTTGTTTTTATGTTTTCACCATAATTTTAATTGAATTTATATCTCTAAAAGATGCTTAATGGACAGAAGAGATCACCACTCTGAAATTTTGTATAATTAAAACATTTCAAATTTTTAAGTATTACTATCTAGGAATGAAGTTCAAGGTTGTGACCTTAAATAGGTAGAAACAATTTGTGTTGTAGATTAAAACCACTCTAGATTCAGGCATTTTTATGTTAACTACTGAAGATTTAATCGTGTCCTTTGTCCACTTTTTAAATTGGGTCACAGAAAATCATGGTGGTTTAACTGACCAACATAGTTTTGAAGTAAGATCTTCATCAAACATTGCTTACTTTTGCATTTGGGACTAGGAATGGGAAATCTTTGTTCACAAACAGATGAAAGACCTCATTTAAACTTTCACCAAGTGTTTTTGGCTCTGAATTTCTTCATTAAATCCAGATGTTACATTATTAACTGCTTATAGCCATTTACACTCATAATCCATGAATTGACATTTTTTTTTTTGCTAATAATATAGCAAGCTAAGGTTTTTCTTTGTCAACTTTAATTAAAATGGTGGGAGAGATGAAGAATGATGGCAATCCTCAGGCCTTGTAGAAGCCTGTTTCCATATTTCCTTCTTCAAATGACATTCTCTGTTAGGAAGGTAATTGCCCGGATGCTTTTCTTTCCAAACATGGTTGATGGTTTGCATCACAATAGGGGAATTTGAAAGTTCTCAACACAAAGAAATTATGGATATTTAAGATGATTTATAACTTAAATATCTTGAGTTGATCCTTACATAATATGTACCAGTACCAAAACATGGCACTTTGTCCTATAACATGCACACTTACCTGTTGATTCAGAAATAATTAAACAAAAACATGAATAAAGTGTTGAGTAATAGTCGTGTGATTTTAATAAGGAATTAATGAAATATTTACAAATGTATGTGATTGATAAATAAGAGAGAAAATGCCTAAGAATTTACTACTTAGTCACATGACATTATAATAGAGAAGTTTACTTATAAGTGCAGCATAATTCTATACATTTCCATATACATGTTCCTAAGAGGAATCTTTGGGACTGGTCCTACCAGAAGACTGCAATTACTGTATTTCCCATGTTAATACAGCTATTCCCATGTCAATGAATCTATTTAGATGATATTAGATGGAAAATGTACTAATTTATCAAAATCAGTAGTGTCTTATATTTTAATATATGCTTTTTAAAAAATGACAGTCACCTATGGTCTGTACCATAATCTTTCCAAGTCAAAACCTACAATTTTCCTGAGACCTGCTGTCTCCATGGAGACTTTAATTGGCTAAGATATTTTCCGATCTCCTCTTAGTCTTGGTAGTATTTATTTTTCTCCATTTTTGTTCCATTTTAATGACTGACATTCTTTATTTTCTGGCTGGCTTATTTTTTTTGGAGTTTGACGCCAACTGTTCCCTGCTCATTTTTTCATCCTAGCCAGAATGGCACCAGTCATTAAGAACACACCACAGAATTTCTGCCATAACTGAAAGTGATTAATTCTGGTGCTTATTTCCACTTGATAACACCTTTCTTTATAAATTCCATAAAGTTTACCTCAATAATTCATTGATAATACTGTGAAAAATACTATTTCATAACAAAAATATTTGCTATTCATATCTGGTTAGTATGTATACCACTATATATATATATATATATATATATATATATATATATATAACAGAAAGTCTGAATTACTGACAAAGTTAAAAATTGACAGATACAATTAGGCAGCAATAATATACTACATGAAGTTTAATTTTGTTAATAAGCTAATACTTATTTTCCTCTTCATCCGAAACTGGGCCAGACAATATGAAAGAAGTTTAAGATTTGGCATTATTTTCAAGAGGTTTGAGATGGTATTACTCCAAGTTTGTTAAATTAGCAATTTAACAGGCTACAAGGAGAGATTCAAGATGGCGGGCTAGGGGGAGGCTGGATTCATCAGAACTTCATGACTTGGGATTCAAGCAGCAGGAATACTGCTTCTCTGTGAGGTGGGTGAAAGAGGTATTTTACTAAAACTCAATATTGGACAATCAGAGTGTCTTAGAGACCTAGAATTTGGAGTATATGAAACAAAGAAAGACTACATTGGAGCCCAGTCAGTTGCAGTAGCAGCAACAGCAGTGGTTGTGGCACTGGTTCAGCACAGAGGGAGGGTGAATGCAGAGAAACACAACACATAGATTTAGTATGTAAAATCCTGAGATCAGAAAAGCAGTCGCCCTTAGCTAATCCAGGGCTGTACTGTACACTGGTGCATGAAGCATGCCCAGTATTTCCCAACTGTCATGGAGAGCTGAGGCCCAGCCATCTTGAGGTTCCCACCTATTGGGAACACCCCTCATAGAACTCTGCAAGAGCCGCACCCTGGAAATGCATCAATCTGGTCTATGTGGACGAAACTCCAGCTGATAGTACTTCCCGTCCCATCCTACTTCATACTGGTGTGAAGGCAAGCTGAGAATTTTTGAACTCCAACTGGCAGCTTGGTGAGCAACACAAAAAGAGGAAGCGTTCAACAACCCTCAGCCCTTGCTCTCACCCTCAGTACCCAGCTTAAGGGGAAACAGAAAGGTGGACATAGACAATGATCATCTATACTGACTACCCCAGTGAAAATGATTCCTTAATTTTTTATTAAGAATCTTTTCTTTTTCTTACCATTTTTCTTTTGTTTTTGTTTTTGTGTGTGCTTTTGCTGTACTGATTGGTTCATGTACATATATACATATTTGTTTCTTCTTTCTCATCTGTAGCAATTTTAAAATATAGTTATTTTCTTTGCCTTGTCTTTTGAGGGTTAGGGTTTTTGATTAATCTATTTTGGTTTGGTTTTGTGTTATTTTTCATTTGCTTTTTTCTTCTGCTAACAGCCAAATTCTATTGTTCTCTCTTTCTCTCTCCCTTTGTTACTTCTATTTTTTCTCCTCCTTCCTTATAACCATCACATGTACATTTCTTCTGCATTCTCTCTGTTCCCCTTTTGAAATCACAAACTGTTTTCTACCTTTCTATCACATTTTATTTCCTCTAATTAACTGTACTCTTACTATGTATTAGCACTGATTGGCTTACATAACTCCTGACCCACCATTAATGATACTGCAATTATTATTGTTATGGCTATCATAGTTAACACCTGCTATTTGCCAGCTACAGTTCATGGTTTCTTATTGTTTTTGCTGGTGCCAATTGCTGATCCCACCATTTCTGTTTTTTGTTGTTTTTTTTTTTTTGACAATTAACATTTTAGATGTCATAATAGGAACCAAGCATTTAGTTTAATGGTATACATTATCTACCTAGGTTGTCATTGTTTCCCCTACTCTGTGAAATACTGGGAACCTACAGGGACACTAAAGTTCAAGTTCACAGGGTAGAAAATCTGCTGCTGAACTAAACTCAACAAAAGGACAGTACACCTTGCTCCACACAAAAATTAATGTCAAATGTTCCCCTATGGACATTCATTGCTATAGCAAAAACAGAAATAATGAAGTCTATGGACACTGCATCTATGAGGGGATCTCAATCCATATCACTCTAGGACACTTTTAACAACTGAAATCTGTGTTCTAAAAAAGCCTACACATAAGGGTGGAAGAGAAATCCCTTCCAACAGATGTAATGCAAGAAATGAATACAAAAAATATGAAAAGTCTCAGGAGGCTGAGGCAGGTGGATCATGAGATCAAAGCCAGACTCAGCAAAAGTAAGGCACTAAGCAACTCAGTGAGAACTTGTCTCTAAATAAAATACAAAATAGGGCTGGGAATGTAGCTCAGTGGTCAAGTACTCCTGAGTTCAATCCCCAGTTCACACACCCCAAAAAGGCAAGCCAACACAACACCTCCTGAAGACAATGATTCAACAGCAAATGACCCTCCAAATGGTGAAGTGATAAAATATCATAAGTAATTCAAAAATATCATATAAAAATGATTAATGAATTTCAAAAGAACACAGAAAAACAACTAAATTAATTAAAGAAGTTAGTAAAGAATATGAATGAGAAATTCAGTAAGGCGATAGGAATATTGAAAAAGAACGAAACAAATCTTGGAAATGAAAGACACATTAAATCAAATTAAATGTGCAGTAGAAGACCTCCCTATATCACTATAGATTAGAACATGCCAAAGACAGAATTTCAGAGCTGGAAGACAGAGTGGTCAGCCTTGAACATTCAGAGAGCATTAAGAAAAAAAAGTAACCATGATCAAAATGTACAAAGAACTCTGGAACAACACAAAGAGACCAAATTTAAGAATAATTGGAATTGAAGAGGGCTATGATATGAGGACTAATAGAATAGATAAACTCTCCAGAGAAATAATAACAGAAAATTTTTGCAACCTTCAGAATGAGATGCACTTCCAGATACAGGAATCATTCAGAACCCCAGATAGATTAGAAAAAGTAAAAACCTCTCTACAGCATGTTAAAATTAAAATGACTAACATAAAAAAACAAGGATAGAATTTTAAAAGCTTCAAGAGAAAAATATCAGGTCAAATTTAGAGGCAAGCCAAACAAAATCACTTCTGATTTCTCAGCACAAACTCTAAAAGCCATGAGAGCTAGGAATGCTGTGTTCCAGGTACTGAAAGAAACAAAAAACTATCAACCAAGACTGCTGTATTCAACAAAATAATACAAAATTGAAGATGAAATAAAATCCTTCCAGATAAGCAGAACATGAAAGAATTCATAACTACTAAGCTGGTAGTACAGAATTTACTTAAAGAAATATGATACCCAGAAGAAATAAAAACCACCCTCAGAGTTCACAAAAAGAATAAATATCATTTGAAGAGTTGCTAAGCAAATGAGAAACAGAACTAAATTAAACATGATAAATAAATCAAAATGGCAGGAATTAATCAACATGTCTGTATAATAACATTGAATGTAAGTGGTCTCAACTCTCCAAATAAGGACATAGGCCGCAGTCTGGCTGGGCACAAAATCACGAGCCACCACACAGCTTGTAGATTCAAACAGCAACTCTTTATTCCTGAACTCACAACAGCCGTCTACAATCACGTTCTGGGGAAATCCACATTCTCTGCCCAAATCCACCCCCACTGGGCTTCTGTCTCCCAAAAAATACTGTCTGAATCCCGTGAGAACTCAAGGGGAACTCAGGCAGCAGGATACGCCCTATTCCCAGCAGGAATAACCTTAAACCTGGAACCACCCTAAACCCTGATAGTCCTAAACCGGGAACGCCCTAAACCGGGAACACCCTAAACCCGGATCCGCCCTGGTCCTTGAGCAAGGTCACCTACATGCAATGTCACTGCAAAATGTCCTATTTCCACGAGTCCTTCCACTAAGCAACATGGGGTACGCTGGCAAGGAAATTGTCATACCTACTTGGCTAATGGCTCCCAGCACTCTCCAAATAAGGACATAGGCTAGCAGAATGGATTAAAAAAAACAAGATCCAAGTATATGTTATTTGAAGAGCTGCACCTTACAAGAAAAGACTGCCACGGGCTGAAAGTGAAAGAATTTAAACTGTGATACCATGTGAATGGAGCCCCAAAACAATCAGGAGTAGCTACTCTCAGATCGGAAAAAGCAGATTTTACACAAAAGCTAACTAGAAGAGACAAAGTAGATTACTTCATATTGGTAAAGAGAACAATCCAAGAAGAAGATATAACAATAATAAATGTTTATGTCCCAAATGTGGATGCCACTAATTTCATAAAAGATACACCATTCAACAACCTGTTTCTATAACAATGGCTAACTTTGATCAAGAAATTACTATATGTTAGGTGCTATTCTAAATATATCAAAACAGTAACTGAATAAAATGTATAATAATAATGAGCTGGGAATCATTTATATTTTTATTTTATAGTACTAACTGAATTTTCGAAATTGAATTTAAAACATATAAATAACTTAAACTACCAGATAATTTCATCCCAGAAATGCTGACTCCAGAACCCACATGCATCCACTACTCTATACTCCCATATATGGCTATAGCTTGTTCTTCCTAATCACTGACAGAATATTCTGAACTAATTGGAATAAAATTACAAATTTTCCTTATCAGAATACAGCCTGAATAAAAGCTGATGTTCCGGTCCCCCCATGCCCCGCTTCATTTTATGATAAGTGACACTACTTAGCCTAACTTGAATTGTACACTGTTGAAGCATTTGTTTCTTACCTTTATCTCTTAGTAGGGCATTTTTAGATTCATAATTATTTTTTAAATATTCAGATGTGTGTGATATTTCACGTTATTAAGTTCATTCTTTATCACCTGCTAGCTACTCCTGTTGCCCTCTCAGTAGACTGTCACACATAGGAGAAATCACCTTTTCCATTCAGAATTTTCATATCTGCAAATAACTGGCTTAGTTGCATAACCCTTTCCATCAACATTCACAAACATTTGTCTATAATAGCCAGTAGTATTCATGATCGAAGGCCTCAAATGTTATATAATTCACTCTTGGCACAGATTTTAAAAATTAATTAGTCCCTCTTTGGAACTTTATATTTTATATTTTTGAGTCATAATCAGGAAGTGCAGAGTTAAAAATATTTTAAGTTGTCGAAGAATGTTATACTTCAATATTTAAATGAGTTCTCCATACATTATAAATACAGAATATTTTAATTTAAATTTCTATTTCATATGTTTGAATCATCTTTAATGTTCCATCAAACAGGAAGTTGCTTGATTTCTAGTGGTATATCCATTTTATAATATAAGGGAAGAGACACAAAACATGGAAAGGAATTTTTTTTTTACTATAAACATCACTTTTTAAAGCATAATCACTGTTAATTTATAATTTCACAACTATATTACTTAGCATTTATCAAGAATAAAACAATTATTTAATGAAAATTATATTTTTAAATAAAACCATATTGGTCATTAAGAAAAATATGTATGGAGATTCAGAACACTGGCTATTTTTGAAAGAGCTCTGATAATAGTGGTCTCTAAATACAACGTAAGATTAGTAATTATTGTGTAAGTCTAAACATTGTTTCCCAAATTTCAATTAACTGAAAGGAAAATAATGTATTAACAAAATAAAAGTAAATGTGTAACAACAAAATAAATAATACTGTATGCATTTGTTTTGCCTTTGCTTACTCATAAGCAGTATTTGGGGAGATATGTATTTACAAACTCATGTAGAAAACTGCCACTTTCCTAGTCCCACTCTGTCTAGTAGACATTTCAACTTCCTTCCCAGTTGATATTTTTCCTAGATGTGCCTTTTTGGTTCAAAATTAAATCTAAAATATTGAAAGTGAGAATTACAAACTTGAAGTTCTTGATTTTTCTATGTCTTTCACTGGGTACCAAAGCTCTCCTATCTAGTTTCCTTATAGATATTACAAACTTGGAACTCTGGTTAATTCTCATATTTTTTTCCTTTTCTTTTCTTCTTTTGTTTTTTTTAACTGCTAGTCTGTCTTTAAACCCTGAAAAATCTTTTTTTTTTTTTTTTTGGTTCCAATGCCAATGTAATCTCCCTAGGTAGGATTAAAATTTTAAAAGAGTTTTAACAGATATTCCTACATTCACCTTGCTCTAATTGGTCTGACAAAATTTCACTGAATTATTTTTAGATCCAGAAATTTTCTTGCCCCCCAAATCTTTCTGCCTCCCTAGGTTAAAAAATAGTCAAATTGAGGGGTCCAGGGCAGGTTTACTCTGAAGTCACTGAAAACTGATCATCAGTGCCCTTCTCTGGCACAGTAGCCTTGGGAAGCGCTGTACTCAGCTTTGTGTATAATTTTGTACTGTATTACATTTTAACATCTTCACATTGGATATGTTTCAAGAACTGTTAAAAACCTGGATCTAGCCCAGGTTGTGCCCCACGATTAACACTTTAAGTCACACTATAAACCTATTCAATTAACTAAAATTTAAATTTAATAGCTTGGCTAGAAGAATACGGGAGGGGGAAAGAGCAGTGTAAATGGTGTGGAGGGACTCTGTGTAGGTCCTCCCAGAGTAAGCATGAGAAAAAGGTGAAAATCCCCTTTTCTAGTCCTTTCCCTCCATGTTCTCTTTGTGGGAAAGGATCTGACAAATAATTCTCAATGAATGCTGGCCAAGCCCATGGAAATGACATGGGGGTGAGCTGTGACCACTGACAGGGAAGCAAGACTCATGTTCATGGAGTCAAGTGTAGGAGGACTTCCACCTCCTTAAGTACCACTTAGTAGTTGAGGGCCAGGGGGAAACTGAAGAAACTGGCAAAACCACTCTTAAAGGGCAGAGATATCCAGAAGTATGCATGTATCTTGCAACCCGGAAAATTCTTGAATATTTTAAGTACTTGGTTCTGTACCCATTGCCAAAACAAAGGATGTCCAAGTTCAATTTTGGCCTTCTATAAATTTTGTCTGATTTGCTGACTGTGGAATTTGTTGAGAAGTCCCTATAGAATAAGATCTTATTCCCATTTCCAGATGTACATCCTACTCTTCCCAAACAGATGAAGTACATGCACTCAGGTTTTTTGGGAATATTGCCAAAATGCTGACGTTCAAAACAAGATCAAATAATTTTCATGCTCTGTATGCTCAATTAAGAAAAAAAAAAAAAAGACCAGCTGACTAAAGCTAAATAACATTCCAAAAACCTTAGCAGAGTGGTGGGTAAACGCTCCTTGACCTCTGTAACTGTGAGGAGATCTCCTGGGTTCTTCATTCAAGCCAGTGAATGTCCTGGTAATGATGACTCTCTTGATACTAGGGGTGGCATAAACCCTCATGCCCAAATGCCTGGACTCTCCCAACCATGAAAGTTTCAAACCTCTGCCATGAACACATTTTGCCTTGAAGATATTTTGCATTGTTCTTTCTTGTATGTTTTAGCAATGGAACTGCAGAAACATAGGCAGCACGTGGTGTCCACTTTTAAGTACATACAGCCTCAGGGAAAATGGGCGTCATCCTATTCAATCTGGCCGGGACCGAATATGTTCATGTTGTATTTAGTTCATTTTCAAGAGTGTACTTTGCCTAATTCCCACTGTATTTTGGTTGTTTTCAAACCCAAAGGATGATTGCTGATTAAAGAATTTTTTGTTGCTAAGCAGGAGATCCCATTTGTGGTAGTTGGAATTTTCTCCAAAATGTCCACATTCTAATCCCCAAAGCTAAAAATGTTATCATATGGTAACAGGACGTCTGAAGGTGAGACTGGGGTCAGGATTTCAAGATGGGGAGATGTTTCCTGGATTATCTGGGTGGACCCACTAGACTCTCCTGGGTCTCTGTGAGAGGTGCACTGGAAGAGATGGTGTAATGAGAGGTACAGGCACTGGGTGGCGTGTTTTGACATGGAGGAAGAGCACAGGCAAAGGGACAGGGAAAGTCACTACAAGGAGCTGTGAGGTCAAGGAGGCAAGATCTTTCCTCAGACCCTCTAGCCCTGATGACACAGTGAGACGTTGCTCCGAACTTCCACAGTGAAAAGGCACTTCTTGCTTCCTACCCGAATAAATAACGTGGGGAATTCTTCTCCCATGAAGAAGCCCTGATGCTGTCTGACCAAAAGGCTTGTCAATCGTTAACTATAGTGGTCACTACTATTTAAAAAAATCCATCTGACAATTTCAGTCGTTCTTCAAATGATACACTACTGTGAGCCACCAGCAATGGAATTTCTAATCACCTCCCTACACTTAAGACTACATCGTCTCTCTAAAAGTAAACAACTCTGGCTTTACATGGCAGAGCTGGTGGTCCTATCATGCCTCCCACTAATGTCTCCAGAATCTATGAAGTCGCTCCAAGAAAAACATTCAGAGGGAATCATGCTGCATTCCCTTAATCCCACCCTTGCACATACATAAACTTTAATTATCTGACCATTAAGTTGACTGCTGTAGCTTGATTAATATAGCAATCACTCATTTGTTAAAAGGCAGAAATATTTAGTGTCCACAACAGATTTTATTGCATGTACACTCAGAAAAACCTTGCTTTCAGAAACTAGAGTCTGATGAATTTTTGCCAGGGGTGGTCTCAGAAGACCATACTGAAGGAAGCTTGGGAATAGCCTGCAGTCTTCACTCAAGTGTAATCCTCCAAATTAGACCGATGCCAGGTAAAATTTTGGTACATTCCAGGGGAGGATACCAGAAGACAAAGCAACTCTAATGGTGGTAATTTCCTTTCTTTGGATTGATTTTTGGGAACTCTGCGACAACTACCCGCAATTCCCATCATTTTCCTTCCAAACTTAACAGTTTTTGTCTCTGTTTTGAACAAAACCCCATATTCTTACTCATGGAGCTTTGTAAATCAATACACATCACTTCAATTAATTTAATTACCTCTCAATTCTATGGCTGATTGTTTTCTGCCTTAACAAGCCAATCAGAGATATTGTCTCAAAATCAGATATCATAATTATGCAGTTTAATGCATCTCCAGATGCTCCACCTTTTCCTTGCTTTCTGCATAATTCTATCTCCAAGGTAAAATTTGTTGTCATTCTTACATCGTTTTGCATATTTCCAGTTTCAATATATTCCCAAGAGGTTTCCCATGGCAACCCTCTCCTGTAATTTCTTCTATCTTCCAGGTCAACTTCACAATTCTTAAAATAACTCCCCAGAACTTCACATTGTTCTTCAGCGAGCACGCACAAAATGCCTTCAAAATAATCACCTCTTTTCCTTCAGATGACTCGTATTCAGGCCACGTGTGGTCAGCATGAAGCTTCTGGGCCTTGCTGGCTTCTCCCTGCCAGGTTCAGGAGGACCTAATGATAGTGACTTGACTATGTTATAGAACATGCTGCGTAGATACATCTCCCTGGAAAGCCTCAAATGGGGCCAGGGAACAGACCCACCTGGTGTGTCTCCTGAGGCCAGAAACGCCCCCAGATGGCTGAAAATCACCAGAATTGCCTTTTCAGTTCTCATGATGGCAAGTTTGGTGAGAAAGAGAGGCCTCTTCAGGTGATGTCCATAGCACGTTATTCCCCTAAGCAATTGCGAGGTTAGAGCACAGCTCCTACGATTCCTAAGAAATGACTAAGTAACTCTTCCATTTTGCATCCAAATCCTGCATTTTCCAAAAAACCTCTGAGGGTTGTCCCAGTCCTTGCATCCTGACCTCTTCTCTCAGGTGACAATTTCCTACCAGCCTCCCTTTGTTAGTGGCTAGAGCCTTCTCCCTGCCAGAAACAACTGACATAATCATAGCATTCGAGAATCAAATAGCTTTCCCTTGTCCTATTTTGTAACTTGGCACTGAAGTAAAAGTGCCACACACCAGCTCGGGTAGACTCTTCCTGAAACCACAGAGGGGTTGAGGTCGCTTTCAGAGTACCTGGCGCAGGAGGCTTCTGAGCCTAGGGTGTCATTACCTCCACACAGCAGGTAGCTGTGTGGCTCACTAGGGGTCCACAACTCCTTCACCACCGTGCTGGAGGAATCAGCTTTGTGACAAGGTCCTCATCTTAGGTGTAACTGCAGTTGTCAACGGGCAGAGCAGGCACTGCAGGGCTCTCTGGCTGAGCTCTCAGAATCAAAGAAATTGTTGCCTCTGGAAATTTTGGTCATCTGATGCCCCCACAGCAAAAAGTTAAAAGAAAGCTCTGATCAGAATCTTCTTTGTCCTTACCTACTTAACCGAGTCTCCTGTCCTTACTGAAAGAAAACTGGTTTGAAAAACAAAAATCTTCATGAAATTCTTGCCATGTAAGTTAGCCCTCAGATAATAAAGAGATAGTTATTTTTTGTCCATTTTTTAATCTTATTAATGTTAAGCATGAATACACAGAAGAGATTCAAAGACAAATGTTGACCTTTTCATCTAAATTCTGGCCAGATTGCTTTAGAAAATCTAAAGCCACCACCTTCTGGTATTTGAAGTGTATGTCAGATCTCCTGCCTGGGTGCATTACCTCCCTATCACTCCTGCCCTTCTGCACCCCTATCTCATGTCCTGACCAGATTTCAACCTCCTCAGATTTCACTGCTGCAGTTTGTTTGTTCTCTTAACCCAAGGAAGCTCTGCTCTTTTAACACTTCATGGACTCACCACCTCTCACCTTGAACCTGCTCTTCCCTGCCTGCCGTGCCTCACAGCTGACCTGATGTCAGCCAGCTCTTTGACTGGAACCAACCTTCCAAAGGTATTTGCTGAACTTGTTTGAATGGTCTGACTTCTGAATCATACACTCAAAATAACAATTTTATGTCTTAAAAAGAAAACTTCACTTTCTACAAGGTTGCACAGAGTAGTGAGGGGAAAAAAATGGAATACCTTGGGCATGAAGTCACATTAAGGTTCAAAATTGATTCTAAGACCACCCAGCAGTGTGATAAAAGAAAATCTGATTAATAAACTTTGAGGAGCTTCAGTCTCCTAATGTGTGAAGTGGACATGACGATACCTGTTTTTGTTGTTTTTTTCAGCATTACCATCCAGCAAGTGAGGAACAAGGATGAGATAATTGTGCCAATCATCTGACATCTGCTCTATGTAGCCTGGAGATTAGAACGCTGCTTATTTATATGGTAAATGAAATCTATTTGTTATTTGTGTAGGTTCAGTTCAGCTTTCCTCTATGTGGTTTAAAGAAATGGGAATATTGGAGGTGGATTCAATGATTTAACTCTTCAACATGTGTAACACTCTATTTTTTGAAAATTATGCAAGATAAATACGTAATTAAGCCTTACTATCAATAGCAAATGTAACAGGATCACTAAGAATAACTGAAGTATATTTGAAATATGAGTAATTTTATTTCTCCTTAAGGTAAATATGTAGATCATTAAACTATGTTTCTGACGTTATTTTGAATACCGAAGATGATTGACGAAAGGGAAAAAAAGAAAGAAAGAAACTAAGGTTCTGCA
The DNA here is from genome assembly GCF_001458135.2 of Marmota marmota marmota. Taxonomy (NCBI): domain Eukaryota; kingdom Metazoa; phylum Chordata; class Mammalia; order Rodentia; family Sciuridae; genus Marmota; species Marmota marmota. The sequence continues at coordinate 4,183,888 of NW_026000037.1, forward strand.
CAAGGTCCCCGAACACACTTACTCCTTTACTTGCTTACTCTCATACTCTTGGAAGAGAAGATAAATTGGCAGTGACTTTGCCTTCAGATAGGCAAATGACTGTCATAATACACAGAGAAAGACAAATTGAAGTAGCCCATTAGTGCTGGAAAGACACAATTTTAAACATTTCCTGGCAGAATTCTACTGTTCTTAGAGGGATCTCTACAGGGTATTTGGCAAGGGAGCTAAAGAATAAGAGAAGATGTGTTAGGGGAGAAAATGATTGAGTTTCTTTGGGAGTGGGGATTATTTTTCGTTTTTTAATGAGTTTTTTATAATGAATTTTGTAATGAACTTCCCAGAGTCCAACAGTTTGCCTGGCACATGACAGGCATTGGAGAAACATTTGTTCAGTGAATTCTTGAACAACTAGTTTAAATGCAAATAGTATTCATAAAGCTAAAGGCACTGGGATTGGAAATAAATATTATATCTTTTATATTTATACACATTTATTTATAAATTTATATATTTATTTATATTTTATAATTTTTTGGATACAGGGGATTGAACCCAGGGGTGTTTAACCATTGAGGCACATCTCCAGCCCTTTTATATATTTTATTTAGAGACAGGGTCTCACTGAGTTGCTTAGGGCCTTGCTAAGTTGCTGAGGTTGGCTTTGAACTTGCCATCTTTCTGCCTTAGCCTCCAGAGCCACTGGAATTATAGGCCATATATATAACTACTTATACTGATACAATTAAATATTAAAAATTAAAGATGTCCTTCTATGTGTTTCTAGTGTGGTTTTACTTTTGTTTTTAATTTGGTGATATAAACATGGCCTGACTTATAAGAGTAGTGATTAATTATGGGATAGACTCTTCTTTAAGAGATTGAGCCTTACCAGGAAAATAGTAAGATTTAGAGCATTGTGGGACATAATGTTAATCTATACTATCTTTTGTGAGTGACCATGGTGACAATATTATTCTAAACTTGCGTAGTTCGTTTTTCTCAGTGTCTCCAAAATTATATGTCTTCAACAACTTATGTTCACATATTTTAAAATTCCATTTTCTTCCTCATGGGAAAAAAAATGAAACAATAGAATTTTCTAAGATGGCCTTCAGGGTTTGATGGGACACACTCTAACTGCCCTGTTTTTCTCAGGGTAGTTTGTTCCATCAGAACAAATAATTACTGGTGCATTTTTTATTGTCACAGTTTAGTGATTAATTCCATTTGTAAACTTGCCTAAATGGATTTAGCAGTAAACAGCTCTAACCTATTGTTTCTGATAGTTTTTTGCTACAGCTTGGATATGATTTGGGAGTGTCTCCCAAGAGTTTATGTGGGAAATTTGGTCCCTGGTGTGGTGATATTAGGATGTTGTAAGATTTTTTAAATGGACTAATACAAGTTCTATTTTTTTCATCTGTGGGTTCCTTTTCCTTAATATCCTCTGTGCTCTGTGAGGTTATCTGATGACCAATGGGTGTTGTAAAATTAAAATAGTCAACTAAAATACATATGCTGAAAACCAAAGATGTCCATATTGATATGATTAGACCAATCTTGGTTTGCCAAAGAATACTTAAAATCTAATAGTATTTTTCTTCCTGAAACTTTGCAAATTTTCCAAGATAACCAGAACAGTAGAATCTCTATACAGTGCCTGATATCCAAGTTCTCAAATGCAAACAATGGATTTATTCACCTTTGATTGGTGATAGTCTGTTTTGTTGTTATCATTTTCTTTTATTTCTACTTTATTCTATTTATGTAAATTGCCATCTTCTGAAGTTGATAATTTTTCTCATCTGCATTTGAATTACACGGGATAAATTAAGGAAGAGGCATCTAGTTTTGGTGAAAGAGAGCATTAGATAACAGACTGACCTAATCAGTAAGAGTGGACTCTGTTCTACTACCCTTGCAGCTTGAGGCAGTCACACCAGATGTACTACATTGAAAGAATGACAATAGAAAATTAGTCCAGGGTTGGTGATGGAGCTCAGGGCCTAAGCAGAGCACTTGCCTAACATGTGAGGCCCTGGGTGGGTTCAATCCTCAAAACAAGAAAAAGAGAATTAGTCCACTCCACAAGAAATCAAACAAAATCCAACTATCCAATAATTTTCATCCCAGTTATATTCTGGTTGTTTGTGATATTAAAATATAAATCTATAATTGTATGAATAATACCAAGCATTTTTTCTTTTAAAACTGTAAGAAATAATATACATACATGAGAAAATACAGTTTAGACCATAAATGAAAGGTCTTTCTCTGAAATAGAGTTTCTTTTTCCAGAAATATCATTGTCAATGTTTCCGTTTTCTTGAGGTTCTTTTTAAAACTATTGTAGTACACATACGTCTTTACTTATGGAATATCACCTTTTGGTATGTGCATTTGTTTTTCCACTGCAAAGGATGATCAATTTAATCCTTATTCCCTCTGCCTCCCCAGGCTGCTCCTGAAGGGTTTAGTTCCAACTCTGCGGGCGCTCCCCTCAAGATGTTCCAGGACTGCCAAACTCTTATTTCAGTCTCTGATGCAATCTAGAAGATAAATCTGTAGGAAAGTTTCACCAAAGTCTATTGGCTGAGCACTTGGTAGAAGAATTAAAAAGTCATGAGCGCGTGCCACATAGAAATTCACTTCTTTATTTACACGTATGGCCACTGGAAATCACGGAAGTTGTAAATAAAAGATGCACTGGACAAATTGATTCTATGGATAGATCTTGGATATCAATTTCTTTTTGGAATTAACTTATTGGTGCCTAATAATTACACAGAAGTGGGTTCTATTAATTGTGGCTCATTTGTACATGCCTACCAGATAATTGGGTCAGTATTACTCCCCAGCACCTCCCCTCACCCACCCCCCAATCTACACTAGTGGTCTCCGTTCTAAGTTCATGAAACGTTTTTTCTGATAGCTTCTACACATGAGAGAAAATGTGTAATCCTTGCCTTTCGTGTGTGGATTTGGCTTAACATGAGGCTTGCATATCAATTTTTTCACATAGTATATGAAGATCATGGACTAGAAATTTTCTAAAATACTCTTATAACCTCTAAGGAGTTCATGTAAGTAAGTATGAAACATTTTGGTTTTTCAGTATCATTTCTAGGACTAAATACCTTAATCTGATGATTTTATAAGTCAGAATTGGTATTTATATTTCTTGAATATATATGTCACGTATAGTTGTATTTAAAAAATCAGACACATATGCTGGGGCTGGGGCTTAGTGGTAGAGCAGCGCTTGCCTTGCACATGTGAGGCACTGGGTTCAATCCTCAGCACCACATAAAAATAAATAAATAAATAAATAAAATAAAGGTATCATGTCGATTGATCTACAACTAAAAGAATATTTTTTAAAAAAATTTGACACAAGATAAATTTAATAAAATATATATGCAAAAACTATACAAAGATAATTGCATACTGAATGTAACCGATAAATGCCCATGTATTTGTTGACCAATAATTCATTTGTATATAACCCAGAGGTCAAAAGAAGAAACTGAAAAGGAAATTTTTCAAAGATGTTTTGAATGATATTAAATATACATCCTATCATAATTAATGGAATAAAGTTCAACAAATCACACTGAAGAAAATTTTTAAAAACAACTATATTTATACCAGGGTGATGGGACAGATAGGTCATTATTTTTAAGTTAATGCTTCTTAAAAATCAATAAAGTCAATACAATCCAAGTAAAAATTTCAGCATTTTTATAGATATTATAAAACTAATTATAAAATGTATGTATGATGCCAAAGGGCCTGGAATAGACACAGAAAAAACCCAGACATATGATACCATCTGAAATTAAGTCTTTGTACGCACCTATAGAAACCAGGATTGAGAATCTTGTGGGGCATCAAGGTAGACAAATAGGTTAGTGGGACAGAACACAGTTCAGTGTTTGTCTATAGTTATGTGGCTCATTCACTTTCAGTGATGGCACCAAAATAATGCAATAGTAATATGGAAAGTTTTTTCTAGTATATGGTGCAGGAAGACCTTGCATTCAAGGTGGGAAAAAATCTACTGAACCTCATCCTAAACCTCACAAGATGGGTAGAAGTTATATTTAGGTGGCCCATGCTAAAATATAAAATTGTACAACATAATATAGTAGAGTATCTTCTTAGCCTTGGAATATACAAATATTCTTAGCTGTGGAATATACAAAAATCTTTCTTTTTTCTTTCTTTCTTGATTTGGAGAATCCATGAAAGAAACTATATATAGAAAGAACATACCTAAAATTCATTGAACAAAGTATTCGTGTCTACAATATATAAACAACTGCTATAATTCAATAATAAAAACACAACAAATTTCAGTGGCTCAGGAGACTGAAGCAGAAGGATCACAAGTTCAAAGCCATCCTCAGTAAGAGGCCCTGTGCAACTTAGCAAGACCCTGGATATGTGACTTAGTGGTTAAGCACCCCTGGGTTCAAACCCTGGTAACAAATCATCATCATCATCATCATCATCATCATCATCAAAAACCTGAAAAAGGATTTACAAAATGAGAAATACAAATGCCAAACAAGCACATGAACAAGAGCTCAGCATTACTGATCATCCAACATGCCCCAGCCGTTTCCTACCCAGCTACTTCGGCGATGGGAAGGCATGTAGGTCGGTGGTCCCTGCCGGCGGTGCAGGATGGCTCCATGGAACCGCTCTTGGGACCTTAAACAAGCAAGGGACAAGTTCCCGGTACCCAGGGATGATGACAAGCCTCGGCGACACCGTGACACCCAGCAGTGCCCGTTGTGAAGCTACTAGGAGCTGAGGCTGCACAGGCCGGCGGGCAGCACAGCGGGCAGAGGTGGCACGTCCAGGGAGTGTGGCCTGTTAGAGTCTGTAAACAAGTCAAAATAACACCCGGCATTTTGCCAGGGGAATGTTAGAGTTCGTAAACAAGTCTGGATGGTGCCTGGCAAAATGCCAGAGGGAGTGGTTTGAGAAGTAACAAAAGCTAGCCATTAAGTGTGGAGATTCCTGATTGGTTGACTGATGTATCTAGTTTATGCTAATTAGATAAGCTATGTGGAATGTATAAATACTGCTCCTGTCCTGCAATAAACGGCTCCTACTCCTGCTGTATCAACCTA
>NW_026000037.1:4189079-4262394 GCF_001458135.2 Marmota marmota marmota
GTTATTTTGCTGCAGCCAGACTGCGGCAGTGGCCAGTGCCCAGCGCAAGACCCACGGGTTGGCCTCAAAGACGGAATAGTCCAGGCACTTGATGGGAGTCTGAGTACCCAGACTGCTCCAGTCCGGCTGCAGCAAAATAACCAGGGGGTGATGAGCAACTTGTGTAGATTGATACAGCAGGAGTGGGAGCCCTTTATTGTAGGACAGGAGGGGTATATCTACATTCCACACAGCTTATCTTAATTAGCATAAACTAGATACAGCAGTCAACCAATAAGGAATCTCCACACTTAATGGCTCAATGGCCTTACTTCACAAAACACTCCCTCTGGCAAAATGCCAGGCGCCATCCAGACTTGTTTACAGACTCTCACATTTAACACCAGACAAAGGAATTCTTCAAACTGCGTTGGATTGAAACCCTGTGTCCGTTTCACTGAACATAAAACTACCTCAATAAAAGGCACCTACACCCAGACACGTAAGTCCTGAAAGAATTCCCCATGCAAAGACACTTCGCCGGGAGAATTCCAATTTTATTGCAAAAAGCAGTGTGCTTATATAGAACTAAGGGGAGATGGTAGGGCTTAGATAAATGGCAGGCCACCCGTTTATTGGCAAGTTCTTCCAGATATCAGCTCCGGAGCCCAGGAATTAGTTCTCATTGGGGCTAAGGTTCCCCGCCAGCGAGATTTGAAATTGGCGCCGGCGGGAGAGTTCACACCGGCGGGAACTTTTCGCTCCACTGCAGAAAAGAAGAAGGTAGGAAGAAGAGGTGCTTAGGCGCTGTGTTGGGTTTTTTTCTCTGGGGTATGGCTGCCGTTTATACTTTTCCCAACAAGTCCCATGTTGGGTGCAATTTGAGACGCTTCCGTAAAAACACTGGCCAGTTAATAGGGGCCACTAAACTCTTTTAAGCATTCACTTTATATCATTATAAATTTTAATAATACATGTGTATTTTTTGATAGATCAATAAAGGGGCTGTGTAGAAGATGAGTTAGAAACAGCAAAACTGGAAATAAGAAGCCCAGTTAAAATGATGGAAATGTCCGTTTTATTTCAAAAAATTAATAAAATGGGTGATTTTGCTGGAAAATCTGTATATATGATCAGGTAACATATGACATATGACAGGTGAGATTTGTCCTGAGATAAGTATTAATAATTTATAATATTTAAAATTCAGTCTTCAGAGTATTCCTCTAATGAGTCTAATATTTCTGACCTAAGAGTATTAACATTTTCATGTAATCAGGACATTCAGCCTTCTACACACTTCATATTTCTCCCCCAAATTTTATTTTTCAATCCTTTTGGATGTATAAACCATCTTTAAAATACAAGCATATAACTCATGAGACTTTGTCTCCAATCCGTAATTTTGGCATCACTAATGATAAAGAGTGGTTCAAAGAAAAAAAGAAACATTACGATATTTTGTTTCAATACCCTTTCAAATTATATTAGTGATCTGCTGAATATATTTAACAGTGTGCATACTGATACCCAAACATACAGATGAATTGAAAGATCTTGCCTTATTTTACAAGTGATTTTTGCTTTTTAATATACCTTATTACAAATACTCATGGGAACATTTGATTTGATTTCAGATAAAAATGATCAATGTCAAGTTAATGGATGATCAATTCTCACATTGATGTCATTCTCATGACCATGACACCCTTGGCTGGGCCTTAGCCCCCTGGGACCATGGGAAAGCCTCTGCACACCCTCTGACTCCCCATCACACTGACACACACACTTCCTGCATTATTCTGGTTTATTTTTGCTTTGCTAAGGATCTTTATATGAAATATTTTTTGCTTACAAGTAATTTTTGTCTCTGCTCCCTGTAGTGTAAATTTTACAATGGCAGGGTTTTCGTGAATTGTGGGGAGTCTCTGGTGCTGACAGTATTTCCAGGTGCATGCCCTACACTCTGTTGGTGTTCAAGTAGACCAAGAGCTGTGTGCATACACTTCCTAAAGCTATCTAAGGTACCAAATATGTAGTGCACTTACTCAATTACTTTTCTTTATATTTGTCTTCTATTTTTTAAATGGAAAAAGAAGAAATTACGTTGCTCATTTTTCTTCCCTTTTTTCCAACTAGGGTTGAGAAGACAAGGGTAGAAGGAAATTAGAATTGTGGGATTGTAAAAAATAATTGTGCAATTTGGTCTGTTTAGATAATCATAAGCACACTGATTTTTGTCACAGTGGGAATAATTCTAGTCTTGAGAAATGGTTTGGAAAACTCTCAACCTTCAGTTTTAGCAATTTCACATGTAAGCAGATAAGTATGTTCAAGAAATTTCATTGAAACATGATAATAACCATTTAGTAAAGAAAAAAATAGTAATCTGTAGCTAACAGTCTCAGCTTTTATACACTGATGAGTAGAGTAAGAACTCCTAAATCTGGTTGAATCAGCTTAGATTAATGATCATTGGGTTTCATCAGCCAGGGATTCTGTCCTCTCTCATCCTGTGCAAACAAGGAAAAAAAATTGTGAAGCCATAACAGTTACCATTGAAACTTGTTGGAAATGATTCTCCTTTGGGCAGATCTGGAGAAAGAGCACATGTGACCTTCTCATTTCTGAAAGACAAAGAGACATGCAGGAAGCAGACCTGGATTGATTTGTGGAAACCCTGAGCACTTCCTCACCCAGGTTCCTACCTCCCTCCTTCATCTGCTTCTCTGTGATGATAATAAAGCTGCAGTCTGAATTGCTAACGACCCTGGTTAGATTAAGCAGTTGAAAGCACTTCTGGCTACCTTACAACAGCATCAATTCAGGAAGGTTTTCTAATTCTAAAGAAAGGCCATTCATTTTCTATTTTACCATCTTCATCGTCATTACCCAGCAAGAGAGACAGAACCAGAAGGAGGTGTTTACCAGATTTTTTGCAAGAAATAGAGGTGCCTCTAATTGCTTTACACCTGCCCAGTCCACCCCAAAGATGACTCCTAGGTGTTCAATCAGACTGTTGGGGACCTTGTCAGTGATTTGGTTAGGCTCTGATACAGTTCTGACCACTAAAAACTGAGAATTAAGCTGTAAACTTTGTTAAAAATATGTGCAAGGATGCTTTTGTAGTGAAATGTGCTGCTTGTTAGGCTATAGTCATTTAACAAAGGACAGATGAGGAGATGCAGAAAGAACTTTGGCCCTTCATATGCACATTATCAGCTCCACAAACTCCCAACCTCCCTTCCTTCATCTTTTCTTTTTTCCTTCCTTATTTTCACTTCCCTCCCTCCCTTCCACCCCCCTTTCCTCCCTTTCTTTCTTTCTCTTTTCCTGATAATAACCTCACCATGTTTACTCTGTTTGGATTGAAGATTTTTATTAAATCAGTTGTGGCCTCTTAAGAGACACAGAAGCCAAGTGGGGTCAGAAGCCACCTGGGAACACATGAAATCAGAGAAGGGGAAGTGACATGACTCACATGTTCAGATTGGAGAGATTTTTATTGGCATCATGAGCACCTCTCTTCCTTTGGAGTATTAGTTGGAAGAAGACAGCATTTGAACCTGGAAGTCATGGCCACCTTCTCCTTGGTAGTAGTTCTCGGGCATGGTTGTGCACCACAGTCCTCTCAGGAGTTCACTGGGCGAGGGGTGAGACCTCGGGCTTTCTTCTTATAGGGCACCTCCTCATTATTTCCCAATTTTAGCACCACCTTTGTTTGGCTATAGGTGGAGGGAAGCAAAATCTCTTTTCTCAGGAGTTTTACTCTTCTCAAATTTCTCAGTGAATTTTTTCTCAACAGATCTCTAGTTCAGTTGCTAAAGTGCTGGATGGGTATGTTCGTCAGCTTTGCATTGCTGTGACCAAATACTGACTGGAACGACTCAGAGGAGGAAAAGCTTATTTTGGTTCATGGTTTCAGAGGGTCAGTCCACGATTGGTAAATCCATCTCTCTGGGCCTGAGGCAAGGAAACCATCCTGGTGCAGGGTCTACTCAGCTCATCATAGTTGGGCATCAGAGACTGAAGGAGCCAGGCACCTCACGGAGACCTGCTTCCTCCAGCCATGCTCACCTGCCCACAGTTACCACCCAGGTGTCTATTCAGATGATCACTCCACCAGTTAATGATTAATCCACCAGTGAGGTTGCAGTTCTCACAATCTAATTATCTCACCTCTGAACATTGCTGCATCACATATGCTTCCCACACATGGGCTTTTAGGGAGACACCTAATATCCAAACCATAAACATGGGACTCTGCGCAGGGCTCAGGGGAGGGTTGAGGAGGAGGACTGTACTTTGTGTTGTCTTCCTTAATGTATTCTAGGTTCCTCAGTTCCTTGAGACTGAATGGAGCCAGAAGTGCCATTTGGACAGGGCACTCCTACCCATGCTAGTCTCTGCAAATGCCTACCTCAGGATTTTCTATTTTCCCTCTGATATTTCATATGAATTTTAGGTGACTGTAAGTCACATCAGACCCAAGAAGAATTCAGGACTCTGGGCTACCGTGGATCCATTGATGACCTTTGGCCTGGTGTCAGGTGAGGCCTGGGCCACACTCTCTCCTCCCCTTGCTCTGACCATGAGCTGACTCCAGTCCTCAGCACCATGGGCAGCTGGGTGGTGCCAGGTATCTTTTGTTTTGTAAATTCCCAGACATTGACACCCAGGGAGACAGTCACTCCAGCCTCTCATAGCTCTTATGACAGGCCATCCTCTAGGTGGCCTTGCCGTTCTCTCCTGAACTCTTTGAAGACTGCTGCTTTACAGTGCCAACAGACACATCTGAGTTCCATCCCTTCCTGTTTCCATTGGAAGTGGACATCCCCTTACATTAGGTGGACTTCTTCCCCTAGGCCTTGTACAGAAGGAACATGAAAAGAAACCACATTTTAAGAATGTATTGACGATTGTTTCAAGAGAAGTCAGAGTTGGAAGATTCGCTTTTCTGCATTTGTCCTATAATGTCCTATAAACGTAACATAACAAGAAAGCAAATCCTGACTCAAGCCTTCCTGCACACTCTGGTTCAGACCTGCATTTGTGGGGATCATCCACAATGACAATTGCTGGGAGCACTGGAAGTGCCGTTTACTGGGTGTTTGAAGGACAATGCAGTGTCATGAGACAAATACTTAAGGGCATCTTCACCCATTGTATCAAATCACCATTGATGAGTCAAAATTTTTCACATGGGCCCATACATTTTGGGATATATTTTTAATATAATTTTTTATATTATATAAGAAGGACTTTATAAACAAGTTTACTTTATATAGGGCTACAAATTCTAGGTTCAGACATCCTGGGCACCTTTGGGAAACTCTCATTTAGAGTTTCTCCTTACTTACTATGCATTATCTTCAATGTTGAGCCTTTACACAAATTGGATGTAATGAAAATAATCTTCCACATCCCTATGTATTTATGAGTGTACACACTCACACACACATGCACACACACACCCCTTACCTCAATGCTCACTATTTGAAATCTTTCAATTCAATTTAAGGAACCAAAATATTTGAATATCTAAGAATATATATATATATATATATATATATATATATATATATATACATATATATATATATCACATTTATACATCATATTTACTACATAGAGTGAATTATTCTCTTTCAACTATCAACAAACTTGTTTTTCACAATATTCATATTATTGTTGTAATTATTAGGCAGATTTTGTATACAAGAAAACTAACAGAGAGATGCTCTGTCACAGAGCTTATACTGGTAAAATGGGGTTTTAAATTATAAGGTCAAATTGTCAATTGTTTATTTTGACTGTTTCTCATATATTTTCTAATTTTATATTCACATAGTTTTTCTTGAATATGTTTTTAAGGAATGAATTATTGTACAATAAAGTGTTTCAAAGAGAAAGTTTGTTGCTATCCGTGCTTAAATGGAAAAGATTGTGATTGTGTAGCATTTTTAAAAGCACTGTATAAAAATTAATCCAGAAGAGGCTATAGTCACACAAAGAATTCAGCAATGCAAAATTCTCATTGGGTAAGTTTGGGTAAATGTACAAAATGTGAGACGACATCATAAGAAAGACACCTAGAAGTTTTGATTAGAGATGAACTGGAGTCATGCACACAGATTTGTGAGTCAACACAAATAATTTTCCTCCTTGATCTGTGATACAGAAAGGTCCCAACTGACCACCCACAATTTGCTGAATGTAGCAACTGCCTGCAAACCTTCCCCCAGGTCTGTGACTCCTCTGCATTTGGGAAATCCCCAACCTTCTTATACTCTACAAAGATAATCATTTTCATTTGATAGAACACTCAAAAACAGTAGAAAAGTCATCATAGTCCACTGGTTTTATAGGGAGTTTGAGTCCTACTCTAACAGTAGAAAAATCCTGTCCTTTTATTGAAACCATGTTTCCATTCGGTTGCTGCAGGGGTTCAGATTTCAGGCAGGACCCCGGTTCAGGCTGTCTAAGGGGGTGTCTGACTCCTACCACACAGCCACACTCAGCTCCAGACACCAGCTTCCATGACAGAGTCACGTTTTCATTTGATCATGCAATAAATAATCACATAAAATCCTTCACAAATGGCCAGAATTGGAATTATATTACCCTCCCGGCACTCTTAACATACAGAAGCGTGTGTTATGATCATATTTAGGGAGAGGACATACTGCATATTTCTGTTGCTTCTTATTAAAATATTTGGGATGGATTTTAGATGGTGTGTATGTTTTTGATGATGTGATAGATATTTAGTTGGTTCGGCCTCACATTTCCTTATTGTTTCTCAGACAAAATTAGAAAAACATCTGTTGTTCTTAAGATGAATCTTGAGTTTAGAAATTCTAGAATTTAGCCAAAATAAAAAATTTAACTTTTCTGGTTCCAAATCTCCACAAGCTTCAAGAATTAGAATTATCAAGGCATCCTAATTTTTCTCCATTATTCCATTGGAACAACATCATTTAATGTAACCAATGGAATCCCCAAAAATAGACTTGAAAACTGTTTTAATTTAGTCTCTTGGTAACGTGAACCAGGGTGACCCACCCCTCCCTGACTGCCTTCTGCCACAGGTTTGTTGGTTTTTACTTGGACAATCTGGTACAGCAACCTTTTGACTTTCCTTCTGCCTTTCTTACTATTTCTTCTCGGGTCTCCTCTCTCCATACAAAGTCAGATATTTGTATTCACCAAGGTTCGGCCCTGTCACAGATTTAATCGGCAGCCAGAGATAGACAGTCTACACCCCTTAGAACTTCCGGGGATCTCCTCAGTGACTTCTTCACAGGGCCCAAACTCTGTCTTCCATTCCCCTGTGTGGTCTCCTTCTGAGATTCTGAGATTTACTTTCTTAGTGAGCAGCATCAGTATTTCCTGCAAGAACAAAGCAAAGACATCATTCTTAACACCACTGAAGGTCCACTCCATCCATCTAACCGTCAAAAGCCCCATTGCATTTACTGTGAAACATCTCTTCTCCTCTCATGCATCCTGCAAAGACCCAGCTACAACCCTGTCTCTCCTCCTTTCTCTTACCTTCAGCTGATCCACCTGAATCAATTCTCTTGGTACATTGTGAATATATTCTCTGCATTTCTGCCAGAACAACACTGTCAAACCTAATCTCATCGCCCTCCTTTGCCTGTAATCTTTCACTAGTTTGTTGTTGTTAAGTCTTTCTGGTCAGGTTGGGATTGCTTGGCACGTCCTCAGAGGCCTGACCACCTCTGTTCCCTACCTCGATGGAACCTCCCCTCCTGCATTTCCTCTAATCCTTTCCTCCTCTTCTTTCATGCCTATCTTAGTCATCATAGCCATGATGTTTCCTCTCACCATAGACATGTTGAGAGTGCTATTCCTTCTCCTTTATCAAAATTGTAAATAATTTACAAATACAAATCATTGGCTAAATCAATGGCATTTTTTTATCTCCTATAATGACTCAAAAGACATTGGGAAAGGTAATGCATCAAGCCTTCTCTCTTTTCTCTACCTTTAATACCTAATATGCCTTCTCTTAGGTAATCATCTCTTAAGATTCATAGGGATGCAGCAGTGTAGGGCATCATGTTCTTCACACAACATCTTAAGACGGAGTGGGTTTCCTCTTTTGTGGCACGTTTTAAGATTTGTAAATCCCCAAAATACCACAAATGATCCATCTTGTTGTGCGTAACAGGACAAAACGTATGTTACATGCCTTCCAGTGAACTATACACAGCTTTCAGGAGCCCAATGTCATACAATGCACTCCTAACATGGTGCGCCACTGTCCCTACTGTCACTCATAATACTTGAGAGATGATCCCCACAGTGGATTTTATGTAGGTGTAAACCTGCTAGAGCACATGAAGCAAACTTCCTAATGTCTAATAAAAATAGAATGGTTTTCTTAAAAAGATAGGTTTGAGCTCCTTTTTGCCATATTCACATTGGAGAGAGCAATGACTTTGGGGTGGCAGCACAAGAGTCCTGTGAAACACATTTGCCCAGGGAGGCAGGCAAAGAGGATCACCTGCCAAAGAGCAAAGACCCAGAGGCTCTGAAGACTGTGGCAATGCTATGCTACAGCTAAGGGACAACTCCTCAAGGCAATCCATGAGCATTCAGTAAGAAAGCAAGTGCCTGCAGTGAATGAGTGTGCCTTTCCCCACATCCTCGCCAGCACTTATTGTTATTTGTCTTCATAATGGCTGCCATTCTGATTGGAGTGAGATGAAATCTTAGAGTGGTTTTGATTTGCATTTCTCTAATTGCTAGTGATGATGAACATTTTTCATATATTTGTTGACTGATTATATATCGAGAAGTGTCTGTTCAGGTCCTTGGCCCATTTATTGATTGGGTTATTTGTTTCTTTTGGTGCTTAGCTTTTTGAGTTCTGTATATACCCTAGAGATTAGTGCTCTATCTGATGTGTGACTGCAAATTGGTGCAGCCAATGTAGAAAGCAGGATGGAGATTTCTTGGAAAATTGGAAATGGAACCACAATTTGACCCAGCTAGCCCTTTCCTTGGTCTATACCCAAAGGACTTAAAAACAGCATACTACAGGGACACAGCCACATCAATGTTTATAGCAGCACAATTCTCAATAGCTAAACTGTGGAACCAACCTAGAATCCCTTCAGTAGATGAATGGATAAAAAAAAAATATGGCATATGTAAACAATGGAATATTACTCAGCAATAAAAGAGAATAAAATCATGGCATTTGCAGGTAAATGGATGGAGTTGGAGAAGAAAATGCTAAGTGAAGTTATCCAATCCCCCCAAATTAAATGTTGAATGTTTTCTCTGATATAAGGAGGCTGATTCATAGTGGGGTAGGGAGGGGGAGCATGGGAGGAATAGACGAACTCTAGATAGGGCAAAGGGATGGGAGGGGAAGGGAAGGGGCAGGGGGTTAGAAATGATGGTGGAATGTGATGGACAACATTATCCAAAGCACATGTATGAAGACACGAATTGGTGGGGAATATACTTTATAAACCACCAGAAGGGAGGGGGAGAGAGAAAGAAAGCCCCTGAAAGGAAGAAGCCTGAGGCCAGGAGGAAGGCTCTCCCCCAGGCCTCACCCGATGGCCGCCTCGTCTCCTGCACACTCCAGCTGCCAGCACTTCTCCACCCTCTCAGCTCCAGTGTGAAGAGTTTGATTTTCTGGCTAACATGACCCACAGCCTTGGGGCTCCTTTCTTCAGTCCAGCCCCTATCCATTCAAACAGGCTTCGCCTCACTTATTTTGGGGTATAGAAGCTCTCTTCTAGCTATACTGGTTCTACCTGAGAACCGTAGCAAGAGGTACAGCATGCCAATAATAACTGCCACCTTGTTATCCATGTTCCAGCTCATTCACAGGGTGGAGGAGCCCAGCCAGGAGAAGAAGCAGAGAAGACCAAGGCTACTACCCCACTCTTGCCCCAAACACTGGACCAGAGATTTTGGCTGAGAGCAGGGAATCAATCTATAAAGAAACCAAGCACAAAGCCTTCTCTAGGGAACTTATTACATTGGAAAAAGAGAATGGGAAGTTCAACACTATGGGTGTTCTCAAAAACAATAGCTCCTCTTAATTAAGAACAAGCTAAATTAAGTGTGCCACTG
The DNA here is from genome assembly GCF_001458135.2 of Marmota marmota marmota. NCBI lineage: Eukaryota > Metazoa > Chordata > Mammalia > Rodentia > Sciuridae > Marmota > Marmota marmota. The sequence continues at coordinate 4,199,181 of NW_026000037.1, forward strand.
TCCCAACCTTTAGCTCAGGAGCAGTGATTCAGAGATGGGCCGTAGAACACCACATTCCAGAATTCTCCCCAAAAGCAATGACTTCCCTTACGACAGTGTGGGGAAGTTGAAACCCTAATGGTGCTCTCCAAAGTAATAGGAAGTACGGTTGGAAGCCACGCAGAGGAAGATGGCAGCACCCTGAGGTAATAACCTAACCATCAGGAGGTTCTTACCAAAGAGAACCAAGAACAGCTGAGCAGAACCCTCTGGATCAGAATAAACCTCAAAGATTGACCTCAAAAACTACCTGTAACCAGCCACCCAAATTAAATCAAACCAGACTGGAGAAGAACTGATACTCCATTCAGTACATTGTCAAAAGGAGCAGAACAACCAACTGGAAATTAGTGCAGCTAGTGGGGTATCAGATGGAAAAGAGAGTCACCAAGAGACCAGAGAAGGAAACAGTAAAACCATCTCTGCTAAAACCGCGGGTGTCCCTGGGTGAGTGTGCATGTGTGTGGGGCTGCACACTGCAACACCGAAGGATTCATCAGCTGGCTTTGCAGATAGCAGCAACCCAATTCAAAAGGCATGTGGAGATTCAAGGGACCTGGTATAGCCCAAACGACTTTGACAAAAGGAAAGCAAACTTTGCATACTTATGTGTCTCAATTTCAAAATTTGCTACAATGCTATAATGATCAAAATTTTGTGGTGCTAGCATAAGGGTAGTCGTACAGAACAAGAAAATAAAATTGGTAGTTCAAAAATAAACTCTCATCGGCAACTGATGTTCAATAAGGATTCTAATGAGAATCAATTCACGAGGAGAGAATTCTTTTCAAATACATAATGTGGGAACAACTGTATATCCATATGTAAAGGAATGAATTTGGACTCCAATCTCATACCATAAACAAAGATTAATTCAAAATCCATCAAAGACCTAAACATAAGAACTAAAGCTATAAAACTCTCAGAAGAAAACAGACATGTGTCTGCTAACTTTCAATTAGCCAATGGTTTTTTTTAGAAATATGACACCAAAATTACAAGTAACCAAAGGAAAAAATGGTTAAAATGGATGCTATCCAAATTAAAATCCTTTGATCTTCAAAAACCCCATTATGAAGGGGGAAAGATAACCTCATGGAATTAGAGAAAAAAATGCAAATATATCTGATCAAGGATTTGTATATAGAATATATAAGGAACTGGTATAACTCAAAATAAAACCATGTTAAAATTAAAATGAACTAAAGATCTGAAGAGGCAACTCTTGGAAATTTCACAAATGGCAGATAATAATATGAAAATATGCTCAAAATAGATTCACAATGAAGGAAATGCAACTCAAAGCTATGAGAGCCCATTTCCCACCAATGAGGCTGGCTCTAACGAAACACGGGATACAAAACGTGGAGGTGAGGGTGTGGACTGCCTGGACCCCGGTGGAGCAGCTGCGCACAGGGGAAGTGGGACCACCACCTCGGAAAACAGCCTGGCACGATCTCAAATGGTTAAAACTAAAGATCCCAGTGATCCAGCAATTCCACTCCTAGGCACATACCCCAGAGAAATGGGGTGTCCACACTAAAGCTGGTGCAAGAATGCTCACAACAGTGTTCCTTAAAATAGTCAAAAAGTAGACAACTCGGTAGGTCATCAACAGATGAGTTAAATGTAATGTCCCCATACAAGAAAGTGTAACTCGGTGGTTAAAAGGGAACGAAGGATCCCTGCATACTACTACCACAGGAGGGACCTTGGAGGCCCAGTAAGGGAAAGGAGTAGGCTATTGATAAATCGCATGACCATCGCCGGACACTGAGCCTTCTGTGGGATCTGTTGACAAGAGACCTGTTTTCTGGGAATGGGTGCTGCACCTATTTAACTTTCCTCAGAATGCATGCTAGCATGGTTTTAAAAACAGAACAGTTTTTACCTGGATCAGCTAGAAGACTCTTGGGGCATACGTAAAAGAGGCCGAGGGGCACACCTCAGCCATTCAGGTCAGACGGCGGAGATCTCAGCTCTTTCCCTGTAGGGGAGTTGTGTGACCTCGGGACTTTACAGCAGTTCTTGGTCTTGAAGAGTTTAGCTCTTTATTGGAAAAATATTTTGGTTTTAACGTTGTCCCGGAAACTGAAGGTGCACTTTCTGTGCTGGTTCAATCTGCTTCAGCCGTGAGGGAGCACACCCCTGTGCACAGCCCAGGAAAACCTGGAACTCAGAGACACGGATGGATTCATCAACTGGCAGGAGGCACAGACACCAATTATTTGGAAGCTGACGCCGTTCACAAAACTGGAACTGTGTCTCGTGGATATTGAGAACTTTTATTTAAAACCTTAGGAGTGTTGGTTTCCATAGTTGAAAGCCCCTTGAACTCCTTGCAGATCTTTTGTTCTGGGAGAAATTTTCTCAAGTGATTCTATTTAATCTGTAGCTGGGAGAAGTCTGTACCTTTCCCTCGCCCCACCGACCCCAAGTTTAAGAGCCTGGAGCTTAGAATTCTTTCTTTCTTTCTTTTCTTTTCCCTACTTTTCTTTGCTTTCTTCTCCCCTTCCTCCCAGGCCCCCTCTCCTCCTGCCTCGTGCTGTGGCTCAAATATGCTGATCTCTCCCGTGATTCTATCTACATACTTGTACTTATTATAGGTGTGTATGAAAACAAGTTGAGAGAGTTATTTGTTTATTTTTAGCGTGTATTGCATGGACTGAAGTTGTATTGGGCCCAAAACCAAAAACCAAAAACCAAAAAAAAAAAAAAAAAGCAACAAACAGAAAAACAAACAAAACAAAATCAAAAGCCAAGAAAGCCAAAATGAAACTCTTGAAATAACATTTATCCAAAAGGGGCATCTGAGAAAGTGTCTGGTGGTCGACACCTTAGAGAGCAGAGAAGACGCTGATCGTAACTGTGCCGATGTTGAATGTCCTTGTCCTAGACATCCAGATGTTCTGAGCAGACTGAGGAAGCCGGCAGTGGGAGTTCTGAGAATGGACAGAAATGCAGACTGCAGAGTGCAGAGAGCAGCCTCAGCCGAGTCGGCCAGGGAGGAGCCAGGCCAGGCGTGTCCTGGGGGAGGGAGCTCTCCCTGGCACCCCAAGGAATGAAGACTGAAGAGTTTCTGCTCTGGAAGAGCCACACCCTGACCAGGGGCTGCACTGGTTAGAAAAGGTGAGAGGATGCCTGGTTGGCACAAGGTTGGGTGGAAGGATGGAGATTATGACCCCTGATACTTCCACCGCTGTGGCAAGGTTTGGCTTTCTTGGTAAATATACTTCTTTTGCATTCTTTCTGTGAAAAACTGACAGCTACATCTAATCTACATATTAACTGATAATCATGTGGGCTCACAGAGGGGAGAGGTCAAGGGTCAGTGGATATCACACTTTGAGGTCAATGGAGCAGGTGGATGCAGGAGTCCCTGTGGTTCAGAAAAAGGTAAATGTGTTCTAAACACGGGGCCCCTGGGCTGGAGCTAGGTGACATTTGTCCAGCACATCTAACCAAAAGCCCGCCTGTCATCACACTGCTCCTCAGGATGTTTCTCCACAGCTACAACAACCCAGGGTTCCAATGACCAAATGCCTGGTAAAGCCTGTGGTCTGAAGGGAAAGTCTGGGTGAGACTTTCCCTCTCCGGTGAGCTAATTAAAATCTCACCACGAGCCACCCAGGAGTGGAGGAGCAAGGGCAGGCTGTAGCTGCCCGTGGGGAGGCCCAGCCAGGGCCAGATGTCTGCTCTGCCCTGGGGCTGCAGGAGCCACACCCTCCTGCCCAACTTCCCCGCACACAGGGACCCCACAGTGAGTGCAGGAGCATTCCCAAGGAGGGTGGTACAAGACAGCAGTGAAGACCTCCACTCTGAAATAAAGATGTGACCTGTATCATGCCAGACTTGGGGACATCTGGGCCACTTGAGCAGATGTGCATGATTTATTCGTATGTTCTACATGTTTTAATTGTTTGTTTTATTCATGGTCACACCCTTTAATTTAGGAACCAGTATGTAAGCATGGTGAAGGGAGATGCTTTAAGAGAAAAAGCCTCAAATTCAAATCCTAAGCCTTTCATTTACTGGCAGTATGAGTTGGGCCATATCTAATTCCCCCAAAGTCATTTTTTTCATCATTAAAAACCATGCTAACTCAAATAGCATCATAATAAACTCTAAGTAAGGTGCTTGCCATGGTACCTGGCCCAGGAGAACTCCATATGCAGATAAGTGGGAAGACTCATCCCACTGAGAGCTCCCCTCCCCTTCTGCTGGAAAGACAGACACTGGACAAGGTGCCCCATGCTGTGGAGTATCTACACCCTGAGTTTAGAAGTATGAACAAAGGATGGTGAATCTTACAAAGGGAGAAGGAGAGCAGTTGCAAAGGTGTGCATTGGGGTGAGATGGAAGCTGCAAAGGACAAAGGAAACCAGAGGCTGGGGACTGGGTTTAGGATGTGTTGGAGGTGTTTGCCTGCTTGGGTGTGGTAAACGGAAGCAGAGGGGACTCTGATCCTGATATCTTGTCTTTTAATAATATCTAATCAAAGAGATAACAATTCAATCCTTGCATAACATTGTTAGTACAAACGTGAGCACAGGAAAACCGGAGAATAAAGTGTCACTAGCGGTGCATATGATAACACACACTCCGAGACAGTGCCGTGGGAAGGAGTAAGTGACATTATGACCCGTAAACTAGACAGGGTACCTTCGAGATGAAATAATTTATTATGTTATTTGCTTTACTTCAACAATGGGAAGACATGGACGGTTCCACATACTGTGAGTTTTTAGAAGAGAGTTTCATTCAAGGTAGATGAGCAAAAATGAGATTAGATCTTACTGTTGGCAGCAATTCATGTGATGTTCGATTCATCTGCCATCTCCATTTTCAGTATTGTTGCCATATTCCATGTTCCACAGTCCAAAACCCAGTGAGAGGAGAAGATGGGGGGGGGGGGGATGGAGTCTGATCCTAACTGATTTATACTCCACCTCCAAAAATCAGGTGAGTCCCAGAAGATCACAGAGGGAAACATCTAACCTCGTGAACTTGGCTTAACTTCATCAAATATTCTAAATAGTAACATAAGACAGATGCTTATTTTATGGCTAGGCCAGATGTTTACTGAATAATATTCCCACACTTGTTGATACATTCAATAAGCAAACATTACATTTTCTCTCAAATGTAAAGACAAATAACATGTTCAATATTGACTTAGTTGTAATAAAGCCAAGGTAAGTAATGCAGATTCCTAAATGAAATACAATTCCTTTTGGTCAAGGGTTGCCTTTGTTCTGAAGCAAAATGTGTGCTGCTAGCCTTCCTCTCTTATATTTATGTTCATCTAAGAAAACAGGTAATAAAGGAAAGAATAAACAGAGCATTTGAATGTGTTGAGCTTAAAGCTGTTAACAGGGCAGCTAGAGGCAGGTTGACCATCTCAGTGTTCCAAGATTTAATGGGATTTTTTAAAACTGATTCCAGCAATAATTTTCAGAGCTTAGGTTGAAAACTCCTATGGCAATTTTTATGACAGAGGTCCTTTTCCCTCCCTGAGGGCTCGAGCATAAGACATTTGTTAAACAAATATGAGAATACCCCTTTCCACTCTTTCTCATTCACCAAGAAGACAGGCACTTGTAGGCGAACATTCCCCAGAGAAATATATGGGGATAAGCAGAAGGGAAAAGAGTGATAGAAATTATATTTAGTAATTTTCTCATTCTATTTTTAGAAATTAAAAGTTCTCATTGTGTTGATCTAGAATCACGAGGAAATAGATATATCTACTCTCTATACCATCATCTCACCTCATGGGGCTCCACTTTTCAACACCTGACACACAGATTTATATTTTATTCAGGGAGATCTTGCCCACTGTATTTTTTTTTTTTGTCTAAGAGTAGAAATAGTATTGTCATCGGTACAGAGAAATTCTATCTTTTAAACTATGAAAAGTCATTACAGAATAACTGCTGAGAACAAGTAGTTTAAAGATTTCGTTTGCTAAGTAGGTCTCTCCTAATGAATCCCATTTCTGTTATTCATTATTTATTCCCCATTGTGTTCAGTTTTCTGGTCGCATTACATTGGTCAGGAAGCCATTGTGGAATAAATACTCCTTGATTATCACCAGTGACCAGCATCCGCTCTGAAGGGAAGGACGCACAACTGCAAGCCGTTCTCTCCTGCATGCATTTCTTCCAAATAGGGGGTTAGTTTGTGTCACGTTCCACAGGCAGTCGATTTGGAGAGAAAAAGAACAAAGTCTCTTGCCTTCAAGAAATACACTGCCAGTTAAGCTAGAGACAGGCAATTAAACACATCATTAAGATCATCCATATCAAGTGCTCGGAGCTGGTGTGTACAGATGGCAGACAAGGCTTCCCGGGAGGATGTGAACTGAGCTTGTAACAATGAGAAGCACTTACACAGAGCATCAGCTCTTACCCTCACGATTTCAGTGCTCTCAGCCCTAAAAGTCTCAAAAAACCAAACCAAACCAAAACAGAAAAAAGTCAGCGCAGACCCCCAGTCCAGAAGACCCTGGGTGTTCTGGCTAGGGCCTGCCCAGGATTGGAGACACTCTCAACCTCTCCAAGGCTTGAGGACCTTGCCCCAAGGCTTGAGGACCACTGTCTTTGGAATCAAAGAGGGAAAAGTAATATTTATCTCTTTTGCGGAGTCTTTGGACTGAATTTAGTCACTATAATAATTCTAAGCAATAATAGAAAATAAATTATTTTTAGATCCGGAAGCCTGTCTGTGTTGGTTGTAAGAAATTAATTTCTCATCAGCTTTACTTAGCTGTGTTATTTTTCTCACTGGTCTCTTGTCAAGCTGGATTGATGTAGAGTCTCACAAAGAGATTTTGTGAGCCTGTAGATTTGGGTATGGGCCAAGAAGACAATTCTAACCTTTGGGAAAATGGCACTGGTGCAATGTTTCTTATTTCTTTATTTATAAGAGCAATTTAAAAATTTTCATAATATATACATTATATTGAATTCTTGTAGAAATATCAAAAAAACTTTGGCATTAGTAATGTGTTTTAAAAATCATTTGTTGGGAATTCAGAAATATAAAAGCTGATTTCATTATGAGATAATTCCAAAGCCTCATTTATGATTTATGCTGAAGGTAACTTGATATTATTCTCTTACTTTTTTAAAAAAAGTAAATGTAGAGCTTGGTTTTTAGCAAGTCATATTTGTGTTCCTGAACTGTTTGAGTCTTTAAGTGAAATAAACTGGGGAGAAAAGTGTTTAAAATGGATACACAGCTCGAGTCACACACCTACAGATATGACAGTCATGTGTGCACATACTCATGCATTCATACTAAGCACATGTTACATACCAGCTGTATTCATGGTGTGCTTGAAGAGGAAGTCAGGGACCTTCTGCTTTTCCTGTTGAATCATGGTGCCACATATCTCGGTTCAGTTAACACCCACCCATTCTTTCTTTCCTGGGTAGTTGGTTGGAAGGACCTGGGGTTTGAAATGATGCAGACTTTAGGGAAATTCTTCATCAGATGGTTTCTGGCCTCAAAGTGTTCGGCACTCATGATCAAGGGATGGTTCTGAGCACACTGTTGGGTTCCCTCGCCATTAATCAGGACCCCCCCACCAGCCCTCTGGCCACATCCTGTAATCTCTGGGGCTCCCTGGAGTGTCTTGTCTTGAGGAGGCTCCTGTGGCAGTGTCCTGACAGCCCTCGGTGCATGGGACTGATGTCCTCTGCTTGCCGGCAAGGTCAAGGCCCTGACTCTACTGGTCTCCACGCGTCTTCACCAGGTGCCTCCTTGTGGCCCAGGAGTGCAGAGGCTGGAGGCTTATCCAGGTGGAGATTCTCTTCCTAACCCTTGTTCTTTTAGAAGAACTGAAAAGAGCTATCGTTTATCTTCCTCTGATTTTCCAAAAGTCATCTAAACATAGAGGGACAACCTCCATGTCACTGCGGCTGTCTCTGCATAAAGCTACCAACAGGGAGTGCTCCTTTAACTCTCAGAAGTGGCACTGCTTTGGAATAAACTGCAAGCTCACCTGGTTCATGGGGTCCTCACTGCTTCCCTCCCCTCCAAAAAAGCAAGCCTTCTGTGGTTCAATCAATAACCGAAATCCGAGGACAAGGGACGGAGGCTGGGAAATGGAGGCCCATACCAGTTGTCACACCACAGCCCACCCTGGGGAGGCAGCTGTCCTTCGTCCCCAGGGCTCTCACGTGCCATCTCCCTTGGCTCATATATGGAAGCAGAGGTCCGACACCCTCAGCAGTTCTCCAGCCCCCACGTGGCACTGCTGGACGGTTGTCCCCACCTTGAAGGTCACTCTGCATCCAAATCTCGCATCCAACTGCAGCGGAGCTCAGCCTGCACAGTCCCCTCCCGCTCTGCACTACTGGGGTGACCTCGTGTTTCATCTTGGCCTCCTGACACCACCTTCCAAACCCGAGGCAGCCCACTGTGCCCTACGCCTTTCACTTTCTTTCTCAGGTGACGCTGCCCTAGCGTGTCCCACTCCCTCAGTGTGGACACTGCTGCCCGGAGATCAGGCCGGTCCATTCCAGTGATGACTGCTGTTATCTGAGTGTCTGAAATGTCCAAACCATGGGCCAGGCAACTGCCCCAACTCCATGCCAGTTGCACCCAGCAGGATTTCCAGGCCTGGTTGATCTTACTGTTGTGTGGTGCTCAGTAATAGGTGGGGACCAACTTCAGGGAGCAACTTTGACTAGTAAATACAAGCCAGTCTTCTTGGCTTTCCGTGTGTGATTGTAAAGTATATGACAGAACTATTACACCGGTCATTTGCATCATCCCTCGTACCTAGTGCACTGTCCCTTTGAATCCACTCACAAACAACTGCACTCAGGATCAAGGGACGGTTCCGAGTACACTGTCGGGCTCCCTCAGCCACTAATAAGGATTCAAATTCCACACGTTTTAGGCTAGCAAATAAGTGTAAGATCCTTTTCCTCACTCAGAGTCTAGTCAGTGTGTTGTTTTTAAATATGATTCTGGTATCTGGGCAAGGAATATATAAATGAATCTGAGTAATAGAGAGTAAGGAAGCACACACGCACACACACTCATGCATGCACACACACACGTCATGGGTGTGTGTTAAAGTGATACTGGAAACAACTGAAGAAGACACTTGAGCTCCCGATGGCCAAAGCTGGAACAATCTGAACAACAAAATAAATCACCATTAGGTCATAACTGAAAATATAAGATGAACACCCATGAGTCCAAACTATCTAAACACGGTTGAATAAGTTAATAATAATGGAGACAACAAATTTTCTTTGAGGAATTTCACACAACTTAAGTAAAAAGTGCCCTTTATCATTAGTCAGTGAAGCACCTTTTCATTAGTCAGAGAAGCACACCATCAAGATGTGTCTGTGGGGTATGTAGGAAAAGATGAGAGAGAGAGAGAGTGAGAGAGAGAGAGAGAGAGAGAGAGAGAGGGATTTTAAGCAGTCAGGTCCTGTGATTTTGGCGGCTTGGCACATCCAAACCCTGCACCACAGCCTGGCAGACTGGAGTCCCAGGGACAAATTGCAGGTTGAATCCAGGTCCAAGTATCTGGTCATCGTGGCTCAGCCCAGCTGACCCCCAAAATTAACCATCGCATTCTGTAAGTGGTAAAAGATGGTGCGCACCCCCACCCCAAATCCTGTTCCTTAAATGAGGGCTGTGCGGTGATTTCTTCTCGTGAGCACAGCACAGAAAGAGCAGTAAAGAGTATTAACTTGTGAACCCTGCCTCAGCCAGCTGACCATGAGGCCACCAGGCATGGCAAGTCCTGTAGACATTGGGTGCACTTGACATGATGCACTGAAGAAGGCACTTTATCCTGGAGGCCTTTGTCCCCAAATCCCAAACCCCAATCTAATCATGAGGAAAGCATCCAAAAATCTCCAGTGGTTGAGCATGCTCCAAACTATCAGGCCATCAGCAACACCGAGTCACGGAAATGCTCAGTCCAGGGCAGCCCAAGAAAGCTAGTGGCTAAATGTATTGTGTCTTCCAGAAGATTCTGAAACCAAAAAGATACTAGGTAAACACTAAGGAATCCGAATGAAGTATGGAGTTTAATTAGTAACATAGACATGACAATATTGATTCCTGAACTGTTACTAGGCAACAACATGTTAGCAGGAGACCAGTGTGTGGGCTGGAGGGGAACACTCCATTGTCTTTACCCAGGGTCTGCGAATCTGAAATGCTTTACAAATAAAATACTTATTACCAAAAAAATCAGACAAAGCAAAAAATAAGCACATGGATTTTGACAACATTCAGACCATTAGTAAAAAATGCCCAAACCCTCACAATGTTTTTTCATCTTATAAGATTGTAGAGCAAATGAATTTAAAAGTGAATTTGGAAAGTCAGACAAACACTGCCACATACTATGTGTCCCACGATGTTGATTTCCTCACTCTGCCTACACCTCTTCCGAAATAAATAAATAAATAAATAAATAAAGTATTAGGCTTAGGCTTATTTTTATTAAGCAAGCATGCCCACAATTGAAAACTACAGCTGATTGAGCTATTTGCTGTCATTTAAACCTTCAGCTCCACTGTACTTATTTATTAGAAAAATCTCCATCAAACCTACATAAACACTAGTATGAGGGAAGCAATGAAATTCTCCGTGGGGAGAACAAACTTTCAATGTGGGTAATCAATATTCTTGGAAACTCCTCAAAAAAAAAAAAAAAAAAGACTAAAAGGAAAAGAAATCAAATAGCCTACCGCTGGCGGCGTGGGGTGCTGTGTACTTAAACCGTCGTATGTTGAATCTGGCAGTCTCCCTGCCGGTGAGCAGATCAATCTCTTTACCAGAACTCTCAGGTCAGCTAAATGCACACCAGACACAGAGAGGCCAGACTGCTCCAGCGGAGGAAACTCTGTTGGTGGTCACAGACACCCAGGACCAGGTAGAGGAAGTTCCGAATTAGGCCGTCTCCAGTTTAACTCTCCCCACTCTGCTCTCCCATCTCTGACCATGCCTAGCATTCTGGATTTCAGGTTGATTAGACTGTACCTTTTCGCTCATAAATTTGAAAATAAACACAGATTAAGTGTATATGTCTAAAATGGAAGTGTTCTTACCTTTCAGACAGATGGTCATGAATTAAAATGATTTCCTTTGGGGAAATCCAAACATATTTTATCTGCTTGCTCCCTGGTCCATGTGAACCACCACAGACAGCGAGCTGGTGCCTACGCCTGCCATTAAACAGCCTATGGTTCTTGTTAAGGAAATCATTTTCCACTCTGTGCCATGTGCCCCTTTCCCACAACCCAGGAGGTGGATGAAATGATGTGTGGGCAGAGGAGTCTACACAACTCACATGTATAAATAAGATCTTTAATATGTGTAAGCAATAAAAGATCCTAAGAACTTTTGAGAAAGAAAATGGAAGCATTCGATGACATATACAGAGATGTCTCCACCTTTTACTATCTTCAGTTCTGGATTTGTATCAGAAATTTTACAGGTATAATTTAGTTTTAAAATTTATTTTCCAAAGCCAGAAATGAATTTGTATGTTACTCAGCTTGACTTACTCAAAGGCCCCTCATTTTAAAAGTTTGCAAAACATCTTTTTTCCCCAAGAGCAATATTGAGCATTCTTAATTTAGTACCTGCATACACATCTGTAAATGCATGCCTGATCAAATTTATGGTGCTTGCCATTGTGTAAGCAACCATGTAAACTTATCTTAAGTTCATAAGAGCTTTTCCATTATATGGGAGAGTGGCACATTTTCAGCCACTGATGCATTTATTTCTTTCCATAATACTGTGAAACAAATGAAAATAGGCACTATTACTTGCATTTTTTTTTCAAAAGCAAGAGCTTATGCTTCTAGAGTTCTTATGCTTCAAGAATTAACTTTGTAAAAAAAGGGAAGAGAGGGGTAGGGTACATCTTAATGACATCAGACATCAACTAGGAATGGATGCACCTATCTCTAGATCATTCCCAGGTCCCTTTGAGAAAAGCTTCCTTTTTTCCAAAAAAATTATTTTGAAAATATTAAAATGTGTAATCCCCATAGAATCTTATAACCTAGTGAATTATTATCTTCATCTTAGCAATGAGGAAACTGAGGCATAGAGGATTTCAAGATTCCAGGGAAGAGCATGTGTAGCGTAAACAGATACAAGGGTCCTGTGGCTCCAGAGTCTCAGCCTGGTCATATTGTCTTCATAGGATCAGGTACAAAAATCAACAAACCAAGGCAACAAATGAATTTTTAAAAATGGCATTCAATAAACTGCTTAAATTCACAGGGACCATTACTGATGTGTTGGAATTTTGTGCATCTTGAAGATTAATAGTCTATTGTTTGACTTCAGACAAATTTTGGTTTAAATCCAGGTACTAGCAAATGACATCTGGAGAAATGAACAGACATCATTCAACCTCTCTGAACCTTACTCCCTGTCTTTGAAATAAGGATGATAGTACCTATGTCATAAATTAAATAACTCAAAGTATAAACATTTGCTAAACCCTGGGAACATAACAAATTGTCAATATGTGGTAGGTAAGTACAAATGTACTCTTCTATACTGGATTTTTAAATATTTAATTTAATAATTGAAGTGTTTTGTAGAAAAAATGTCTAGTTTCATCTTTTAGCAAATCACGTTTTTGCCAATATGTCTGAAGACTCCATGATAAAATAAACCTATAAATGTGGTTATTTGTTAGATTTGCTCATGTACCCAGGGTCACAATGCATTCACCTTTGTGATTTTAAAATATTTATATCTTTTTGAAACGTCATTTCTTTGTCTTTGTTGATTTTTTGGAAACAAAGTTTACAATAACAGAAATCCAAGCATGTTTGGACTGCAACCATGATGCCTTTGGGATACTTCAAAGCAGGTGAATTGCATCCTCCACGTTTTAGCTGGAGCAGGTGGTGCGAGGTCTAAGATCTATACAGATAACTCAGACCTCCTTCCCTGGCTCATTTTCCCTAACTTGCTTCTGGTCAGTCTTCTCAATGGCCCGTCTTCACATTTTGATTTCTTATAAAATATGTCACAGGAAAAAGAAATCAATGCTACTCAGAAGGGATCAAATATTTTGCATTTTTTAAAATCCAGGAGCATTAAACATGTTTGTTACCCTTTGACTCTATTAAAAGGTCAACTATGATGTGTTAAAAACAAAACTGGAATGCGTTGGTTGATTTCCTTGTAAGGACCTGTCATTTTCTACTCTGATTGTTCAGTGATTGTATGTAACTAGCTCATCCACATTGCCTCTGTGAACGATTCCCTGGCCACTTCTCAGGACTAACCTTTATGCAGCCGATTGGTAATTTTTCAGCACTTTCTTCTCACTTAGCTATGATGGAAACTTGGGTATAAACTCTGGCCTCTGTACTCAAGGCTTTATAATATAGTTGAGGACAAAAGAACAATGCTCATTAAACAGCCATCTGCAAGCCAAGGGAAGGCTCGTTCGTGTTTCATATGAAAGAGTTCAGAGAATAACAGCGCTGTTAGTGATTGGTAATAACTAACATTTTAAAGCTATTTACTCCATGTCACATACTTCAGAAAATTCTACCTCACCTAGTACCTCCAACACCTGGAAGAGAGTGAGTATTATGAGCATTTTATTTGAGGGGCCATAGAGGGACAGAGGTCCTGAGAGCTAGGAAGGTCCATGTGAATGGAAGTGTTTAAACATGTTTATGCCAAGATTCTCCTTGTCCTTTGCTAGTGGAGAAAATGTTTAAAATGTTATACAAAAGATTCATCAATAGCAGATCTATGGCAAGATGATATCTGCCATCATGAGGATCTATCCCTCTCTCCTCCTTTCTTCATGAGCTAAGAAAGGAAGAGTTACCCTGTTTGGGGTAAGAAGTAATTATCTATGCATGAGTTATTGACCCCTCCTCACAGGTACTGGCAGAAACTGGGAAGGCTTCCATGGCTGTGAAATGTCACACAGCTGGGTACAGACAGAAGTTGTGGTCTGGTCTGAGAGGGGAGAGTTCACCGACTTGGTGGAACCCTCCATGATCAGTATACACCATCAGGCCAAGGATGCCTGGGTTCAGTCCTAATTCACACAAGGACATACTTATTTCACTTCATAGACAACTCTGAGCTAATGAGATACCTACCCAGAAACAGCTTGGCAAACACTCACGGAGGAAGATGACAGAAGGTTCAGAAGCATTTGGGGATGGATTAATTACATAAGGCTAGGTAAGGAACAGCTGTTTATGCTTCCCAAGAAAACAGGAGTGACTCTCCCTTCCCTAAGATGTGTAGGAAGTGGTCAGGAGACGACGGAGAAGCTCAGTGGCAGCTGTCCACTGCAGACCCAAATTCATGACAGCAGACACTATAATTGATCTGGAATTCCTTCTATCAATAAAAATGTTATGATTTTGAAAAATTAGGACCCACAAGGCTGCAGTCAATGACAAGAGGCAAGGTTTCATGGATGTCATGTTAAGAATGGGGATCTCCTAGGATTTCCAATGACACTCATGATATTGGTAAAGCTCTGTGTGACAGTCAGTGCTGTTGTTGCTTGACTACTTACCAAAGTGATTAACGTGTGGACAGCAGAAGAGAGAGATCAACTGCGGGAGTGGAACGTCACCACCCTCACGCACTCAGCAGACCTGCCCAGCCGCTCAGATCTTACAGCCTTTGATTGAAGGGGCCCTGAGGGTGGGAAGAGCTCTGGAGGCCACCACAGGAATATGAGGTGCACATTTGCCCGGTCCTTTCTCCAGATGCTCTCCATATTTACCTGGGTGTTTTTGCCCTGACCTAAAATGTACACATGTTTTAAGGGCTCTTGGACCCAATCTCAAGTGACACTGAGGCCGGGGATCCAAGACACCATCAGACAGCTCCTCCTCGGTAGAGCAGGATCATGTGGTGGCAGGTGTAGCGGAGACTGCAGCCATGGCGACTGGCGAATTTCCAGTTCCTGAGCGACCACTGGGATGGACATATGTTGTTGTAGACAGAACTCTCAGATTGTTTCCGCAATGTATAAGAACAGTTATGATTAAAAAGCCATGTAAGTAGAACAGAAAGTGCCCTCTACACACACACACACACACACACACACACACACACACACACACCCAGCTCATGAGCCAGAACTACCACATCTCAGAAGGAATGACCAAGATAGTTGACACTCAGAGACTTAAGAGAGGCAGCAATGACTCTGTATTCCATTCGCTTTGAAGTGGTCCCTGAGTTCTCTACAAATTAGAGATGAGTTGTAGGCAACACAATCCTATCACTACTAGAATATTGAAAACCCAAATCAAAACTCCTGTGGTAGAATTTTTTTTTTTAAATTTTCATCTGATCAACATATGCTCTGACGGTCCTTGTATGACTCTTGATCCCGCAGAGGCATTATTCTCCATCAATAAAGAAGCCCCAAAGCACTGCACACTCATTTTGAATATAGAGTTTTGCACATGCACTTTTGCCACAGTTATGTTAACGTATGTTTTTTTCTGTCTTGTTACAGGGTTTTTTTCTTTTACACAACATCATCAGGATATTAGAATGTTGATTTCCCTTAGATCTCACAGAGCCAGTGACTTAGGCCGTCCTTGCTGGCTTGCCTGGAGGGAGAACTCTTCCTCTGTCTACCTTCTATCCTCTCTCCCTGGGTGGCCCCCGAAAGCCAGTATTGGTCTCACCTTGTCTAGCTCTCGGCTCCACTCTCCTGTTGCATTTGTCCAGAACTGGTTACAGGAGTGGACCCTGCCACTCACCTGACTCTTCATGTCTGACACTCTCCATCCCCTCTGCTCCGTGCCACCTAGAATCCCGGTAGGAGAAGAGTGGTCCCTGGACTCTCAGCATGGCTGTCATCGGGTGGGTTGTTGGAAATGCAGAGTCTTGAGTCCCATCTTACACCTACTGAATCATAATCCGTGTCTCAATTAAGGCCAGATGCTAATCTCAGAGAAACACTGTCCTACTCTGTCCATAGCAACATGCCAATAACCAGCAGAAGCAGATATTTGCCAGGGATGGATTCAGTGGATACGCAGGGGAATCCAGGGAGTGAACGCACCAGGGACTTGCTGTCCATGTTCACAAGCTTCTTACTGGGCAAACCTCTCTTCAGTGCTGCTGGAAGACCTCTGCCCATGCAGTGATGTCAACATGGACCAATTCTAGGAGACTATTGTCTAGAGGCTGGAGCAGGTGAAGGTCAGTCTCCTGAGGAGCTTGCTAATGCTGTCAGAGCTTCCTGGGATTTCATCAAGACGGATCACTTAGGCCCTTCGCCTTCTCAGAGGCCTTCACCCAGCAAGACAGTCACCTTGGTGTTGTGACCTCTAGGGCAGTGTCTGGCCATCATACTCTTACAGGTTCTGATTAATTCCATTTGGTTAATATCTACACTCAAGTATCACCTCTTCAGTGAGTTGACCCTGCTTTCTCTATGCAATGTAGTAATCACGTAGTCTTTGTTACTTTTAAAATTTTCTTCATGAGAGATAATACTTCTGAATATAATATCACATTTTTTTAAAAAAATGATTTTATGTCTCCAGAATGAGATTGTATTCTGAGGGAAGGATTGATTTAATTCACCACCACACTGTAGTATCTAAAGCAACATGTATGGCGCATATTGTTTTCATTTAATACATGTGTGTTGGAATTAAGAATTACGTCACTCAATATCTTCCACAATTTAGAGGTAGGAACAAGACCAGGAATGGTGCACGCCTGTCATCTGGGCTACCCAGGAGGCTGAGGAAGGAGGATTGTAAGTTTGAGCCCAGCCTCAGCAATTTAGTGAAACTCTCTCACAATAAATAAATAAATAAAAAGGGCTGGGGATGTAACTCAGGGGTAGAGTGTCACCTAGTATCCATACTCCAGAGGAGGAGGTGGAGGAAGAGGGGAAAAAAGAAAAGGAAGGGGGGGGAAAGAAGGAGGTGAGCAGCCTCCATGAATGAACAGTCCCCAGCCTGATGCAAGATGAGAACAAGACACTCCTTATCACAAGAATTTAGTAAGGCTTCATCTAGACTAGCAGGATCCTCTAGAGGAATCTCTGGTAAACATCCTTGTAAAAGAGTCAACACATATTGTGGCACCATTTTTCAAATTTTTTTTTTGCTTTCTCTCATTCACACTTTCTGAATTTTTTTGATTATGCCTCAGTAGCCTCTTCTCCATCACGAGAGGGGAATACGCTGCTAAGAAACTAAAAAGTGCCTGAAAATATTTGATAATTAATTGTTACATTTACTACTCTAAAAACAAAGAAGCCTAGTGGGAAACAAAGAAGAGAGACATGATTAAGAAGACCAGACCAGGGCAAGAGCAAGGCAGGCCATGCTGGGTGGTGTGGCTTCTCTTCACCTTGGTGGCATGAGGGCAACCCAGTGCTCAAGCCACTCCACTGGACTCCCAGGCAATGCTATAAAGCACACTGTTGATGTTTTCTGTTTTCCCAAAGCACAACTGCACACCCATGTTTGTTTTCTTTCTCTTCATCATTTAAAATTCCGAACCTGTTCATACTTGTTTCCCTGAGTTTATCAGCATCCGAGTGGAGATTGCGAATTGCTCACAACTAACTAATCAGCGCCTGCATATTTATCTCAGTTTCAAAGTTACCAGAGGATCAGACTAACCAGGACCAGCATCTGTTTACATTGTGTTCTCAAACTCAGGTAAAATAAACTGATCAAAACTTGGTTAAACATATCACTGCTCCTTCTGCCAAGAAAACAGCTTTGACACGTCGAACAAAGTTATCAGTGAATCGATTAATTCATAATGTACTTCTTAAGACAGCCCATTGCAGAGATGAACTTTACCCGTTGTTAAAATATTTTTTTGAAAATCACATTCATCAGCGTGACTCAGTGGTCCAGGACTGGTCATTAGCACTGGCAGCAGAAACAGTGGGCCCACCCACGCTGGCCTCCTCACCCCGCTCTTGCCTTGTCTCTCTGCCCAAGGAACTTCACAAAAACCTCGTGGATTCAAATGTGCAAGATACGGTTCATTTTTGACAGTGCTTCTTTCTTTCTTCAATTTGAACACCTTCGCTTCCATGGAATATGGTAGTTTCTTTATTCCTTTTGCATATTTATCTAAAATATACTAAAATAAATTCAGATGGCCAACGAAGAACTCCATCTGTATGTTTGGAAATTTCATCCAGGCCCTAGATTAACTGACATCGCTCATCTTCATATCATTAAAATTAACATGAGTGATGAGAGAAAATTGTTTGAAAAGATAGAGAGCTAAGCGCCCTGTGTACCTATCAATATATTTCTAAACAGTTATGAAAAGTATACAAGGCCTCTGCCGACTTCACAAATCATGAGAAGAAGGCATCAGAAAGTGAAAAAAAAAAAAAAGATACGGAAGAGGGCTCACATACAGAGTCCTGTGATCTCAAAGGAATGTGAGCAACTCTAATGAAGCACATATACACTACACGTAACGTCAAAGGATGCGTTAGGTCAGACCCAGGCCAGCTGAACTGCAGGTCCTGCTACTGGGGAGGCTGAAGCAGGACGATCTCCAGTTCAAGTACAAACTGGGGCCAAGTGTGGTTACACATACCTGTTAATCTCTGCATCCTAGGAGGCTGACGCCCTGTCCCACAATTAAAGAAAAAAAAAGGGGGGGGGGAAACTAAAAAGGGCTGGGAATGTGGCTCAGTGGCTAAGGGGCCCTGGTTCAATCCCCAGTACAAAAAGAAAAAAAGTGCAGATTGGGCAGCTTAGTGAGACCCTGTTCAAAATAAAAAGTGTCTGTAGCTCAATGATTGAGCACTCCTGGATTCAATCCCCAGTGCCCCTGAGCACTCACATACATGAATCAGTAAATCTCCATGCTTACCTTAATAAGGCACTTGCAGCTTTTATCACAAATACTAAAAATATAGTGATTTAAATGTTTCCAATCAATCTGATACCTTAAGTTTATAATAAATCCCCACTGGAGTGGATTTGAATTCTAAGATCTATCCACATAAAATGTCTTATCACATGATTTTCTAAACTTTTGATTAAAAGTCATTAAAAATTAATTGCAGCTATATCAGCAGTCAATAATTTATAACCAAGTCAGTAATTTACTGATTCAAAATTTATAATCCTTACTATCTTTTCTAACCTGTCTATTTTACAAAATTTAGACATCATATTTCATTAAAAGAATAGAAAGTCATCAAATAAATAATTAAACATTACATCCCAACACCCTAGAAAAAGAAAAACAAATCAACACTAAAAGCAGTAGAAAACAGAAAATAATTAAAATCAGGGCCAACATCAATGAAATTGTATTTGCAATGTTTGAACAAGAGACACTTTTCTTTAAATGTTTTACTAAAATATCCTCTATTATGTTCTTCCAAATCACAATGTAATCAAAGAACTCAACTGAACCTTTTTATATTATGCAGCCTACCAAAAGATACCTAATGACGTGAAATAAGCAGCACTATGTATTTAATTAATGCCATTAGCAAAAATAAAACAGGCATTCAAATCTACTGCAGTCCGTAACTTAAAAACTCTATTAAATTTTTTAAAAAACAAATTATTTCTTCCAAATTTTCTGAAATATGTTAAAAAGAGATTATTGGCATAAACATGCAAAGTTCTGCAACTAATACATTCTCTAGATTTTAAAACATAAACCAGCATATTAATTTGCCAGTTCCATAGAAAATTACATTCTTCTTTGAGACGTGTTTGACAGGTTTTAATTAAACATAGGAAAACCTTTTATTCTTAGTTATTCAGGAGATACTAACCCACTTCTGATACTGAGTCTTAAGTAAAGCAAATGTGAAAGCCTAATGTGTTATTTCTCTGCCAGGAATTATATAATTCAAGCATGTAACATGAAGCAATGTCGTAGTCAATATCAAAATAAGTCCACTCAATACTCACTCAAAAGAGACATGTGCCAAATCAGCTTATGCTGTAAACAATCCGCCAATGCTGGGAAATAGAAAGGAAAAAGCAGATGATTTTCCTCTCAAGAAAATATTTGACTTCGTCATGAAAAGTCTGTTCAACTGTGTTGGACGTTCTTTCCTCCAAATGCATACTACTTTTTTCCACTTTCCCAGGATTATGGAGATGTTGTTGAAAACTCTAATAATTTCACACTGAAATGTTAAAATTAGAGGAAATGGGAGGAAAAACAATAATTGGTGTCTTTTCCCTTAAATAATAAAGAATCACATTATACCCTAAACTATCAGTTGAGAAAGATGATAGCGTTCTTCATGCCTTTCCTTTTGGAGAATCATTAACTCCCTCTCCACCATTTCTGAGCATTGCTCTTTTACCATGGAAGGATCAACACTCCAGAGGACACTGTCAACCTGAAGACTAACTACTCATTCCGTTATTCAACCCCTGTCCCGGTGGGAATTCTGACCTTCTAGTCCAGCCTACTGTGGGCCCTCACCATCATCATGAGGATTAGAAAGTCTGCTTGATTTTTCTAAATGGGACTGCTCGAAAGTACCTGAATCTGTCTTTGTTCTCCACATAGGTGTCTATTCCAAGAGAAAAACAGCCCGTTTTCCAGTGGTTTTCATGGATAATGGTTACAGCATGTTTGCAACTGTGTCTACACTCTCATACTTAATCTAGTGTGTAAGTCTGATTACCAAAAACTCAATTTTTTTTTCTGTCAACAGGGTCTGACAAAGGTAAGCAATGGTTGTTACGGTTTAAATGTGTCCCCTTCAAAATCCACGTGGGGAACCTTAGGGACCAGTGTACTGGTATTAAGAGGTGGCCTGTTAATAAGTAAATAATGAAGTCATAAGGGACTCATCCTCGTGACCTTATAAAAAGCTGGATGGAGCCTTCCATTCTTTCCACCTAGGAAGGATGCCAGGTCTGTCCCCCTGCAGGACCTAGCAACACAGTGCCTTCTTAGAAGGAGACACCAGACCCCTCACCAGACCCGGAAACTGAAGGCACCTTGATCCTGGATTTCTACCCTCTAGAACTGTGAGCCAGAAATTTCTGTTGTTATATACACCCAGTGGGAGGCTTTCTGATCAGCCTCAGTAATGGACCAAGACAATTGTTTAACAGTGTCCTTCTCTGTTTGATAGTGTTCAGTTATTTATGTGAACTGTGTAGAAAGTACACTATGTGTCTAGCTATGGAAAATAGTATGGTAAAAATCCCTCCTTGGGCAGGCTGCACAAAAATAAGTCAACGACCTTCTTTTGAAAAGTATGATACGCTATAGATTGTCTTCTTTCATCTTTATGTCAAGTGAAAAACCTACCTTTTAAAAGTGAATTTGTACTGTAGTTTGATTTCACTCTGTTTGAAACTAAGGATGAGAATATATACTCTTTCATATTAAAAAGTCTTCATTTTCAGTGTGTCTAGTAAATTTTGAATAGGATCCTATTGGTGTAGTTACTGCTGGTGATGTCATCCTTTGAGTCATTGTACATTGTTGGATAAGCACACTCCAGTCACTGAGGAACATGGGAAGATTATCATTTTTCCTTGTAGTCTTCTCCAAAACAATAGTTGCTTATTACATTTTGCATATAATGACTAATTTAGAAGTTGTACAAACAGAAACTAGCAAAAAATGTACTAGAGAAGTATGAGATATTTACTGAGTGTACAAAATTTATAAAATATTTTAGCAGAAGAGGCAAAACATACAGTTTTACCTATCTCATTTTCCAAATACAAACTCCAACCATTCCCATGAGCTTTTATTCTTAGAATATAAAAATAATCATATAGGGGAATCCAAATAATATAAAATGGGAAGTTTCACTGCAATGAGAATCTTGGAAGCAGTTTTCAGAACTATTCATTTTTACCTGAAATGTATGTAATTTCCTTAAATACACACATAAAATGGTTTATTTCTATTTGTTTTCAATATATCAACCAAAAAAAATCAGATAACAAATTTTTAAAACAAAAATTTACATGGCTTCCATGCATATCTACTTTTATAAATGATAGATATGTCTATAGCTAATCAATTAGAAAATGATAATTTCTGGGTTGTAAAGTAAAACATTTTTTATAATTTCATTTGAATAATATACATTTTTATCTGTTTTCTATAATGATAATGGATTGCTTGGGTTTTAAGGTAATTCTCAAGATATTTCAAATAAATATTCCAATTTGAACTTTTCAGCTATTTGTTTTTTCCTTTATTAATATTATTGAAACTGAACTTTAAAAAACCAAGAATAGTAATTTAGGATTTTTCCCTCAATGGAACTACTTATAGATTAAAAAAGAAATGTGAGATAATAAGTGTTTTAATAATTCAATACATTACAAATAATAAATGCAGGCTAATTATTTTGTTGTAATAATTGATTTTATTTTTCATTGTTTATTTAGTTTGATATCCTTACACCTATGAAAGGAAATCTGTGTTTATTTTTTTCCCATAAGGGGTAGAAATAGTCTGACATTTAGAATAAGTTACCATGAATTTGCTATAAAAAGAATGAATGGCATCTATGACTGTTAGTCATTTCCAAACGTTTTGCAATCTTTTATTTCTCTATTTTATACATCGTTCTATTCTAGTGATCCATAGCTCCATGTGGTTTGAAAAAGAAAACGTGGCATATTTACACAATGAAGTTTTACTCAGCCATAAGGAAGAATAAAATTATAGCATTTGCTGGTAAATGAATGGAAGTGGAGAATATCATGCTACTGAAATAAGCCAGACCCAGAAAGTCACGGGTCAAATGCTTTCTCCCATATGTGGAAGCTAGACCAAAATAATGGGGGGGGGGGAAATGAGGGGTCGGAGAACCCATAAAAATAAAAGGGAGATCAGAAGAGTAGAGAAAGGGAAACAGGGGAGAGAGAAGTACCTGACACTGAAGTCAAGCTAAGAGTATTTTCTGTGTGTACGATTATGTCAAAATGAACCCCACGATTAAGTACAACTAGAACACACTAAGGAAAACATTTTACAAAAGAAACCCAGTAATCACCTGAGAGTACATGCAAAACAAAGAGAAAAGATCTCAAAACCAGTTGCTTTCTTTGCTAGGCCAACAGAGGAAATCTATAAAATTCCACTGAGTAAGATAAGGTTTAACACGTAAGTAGAGGGTAGTCTTACCAAGTTCCTTTCAGACACATTACAGTGGTCAAGCTACATTATCTCTATGACATAACAGGCAGGGAAAGGAACAGGTCTTCATTCCTAGGAGTTACCGTATGCCATTTTTTTTCTTGGTCAAATCCTTGGATGTATAAATCAAGATGAAATTCTAATTCATATAAACAAAAATCAAACACCAAATAATATTTTATGTAGTCATAACATGTATTAGGTAAAACCTGTGCTACTTTTTAAAACAATTTTAGGCAATGTTGTACTGTGCTTGAGACTGAAGAAAAAAATCTATATTTTGAATCATGAACCAACTTCATGCTATTAGAAATAAAAGTGTACTCCAAAACCAATGGAACCTGGCATTCTTGTCTGAACAGAAACAGTCTGGAAAAAATTCTCATTTTTAAATCATTTCCCTACATGCCTGATGACATTTGGAAACATCTGGTTTTAATGATGTCCAGAGGACATTCCAGAATGGTGGGGTCTAGATGTACAGATATGTAAAAAGGCACTTCTTGTTAATTTTCATAAATGGAATGCAGAAAGTGGATAAATTCATGCTAAAGAAAGATGGGAACTGCTATTTTGGGGGATTCTTTGAAAAACAATCACAAAGTGAATTAAAATACCTGGATTACACACTGTCTGTTGAGTAATTGCTCGACTTGTTGATCTGAAATCAAAGTCACAATTGATTTTCATCCAAGATTCTTGACAGGATGAAATCAATGGCACCCGTTCAAGCCACTCTGGGGCAGCCTAATTAAGAATCTGTCTCCAGAACAACAGCAAGCTAATCTACTATCAAATGGGGGGAAAAGTAAACTTGGCTTTGACTCCATGACTTTAGGATTTTTATACTTCAAATTTTAATTTAAATTAGCACAGCATCCAAAACTTTTAGTGGTTTGCATAGAAGAATGTTTAAGTGATATAACAATTACTATGTAGGAATTGTGAAGTGAATTCATAACTAACTTATACTAGATTATCAGCCAAGGAATGGAATTGATTTTGTCTAGGTTGGTAATGAATGTTCATGTGTGAAGGTAAGTTATGAGCAAGAATTGTTTCAGAATGTAGAACCTGTGGAAAGATTTACCCTCAAGCATATGCAATTCTATCTTAGCTTTTCACTTTCCAAAAAAAGAAAATAAATCTAAAGTTGATTTTATGGGTAATTAAAAATGGTTCATATCCTCAAAGTTGCTTTGCTTTTCAAGATTTTTATTTAAGACCCACATAATCTTAGCTATAGAAGGTGTCATCATCTTTTTTTGCCTTACTTTGGAAAATTTTTTGTCTCCTTTAAAAATTATCTACTTAAGTAAGTGAACAAAAATTGGAACAAATATTGGAAGTTCTTTTCCTGAAAACAAAACAAAACCTTTATTATGTATATTTCTTAAGTAATTTAATATACACTTCTTGTCTCCATTGGGTTAGTACAGATTAAATTGTTTCTTGAAAAAGAAAATAGATCTCTTTTTAATGCGATGGGTTTTGGTGGAGTTGTTGGTTGAACTGGTTCAGGAAAAACTTTTGAAGAATCAGATTCCTCAGATGTTGAATGAAGCAGTTTTTTGAATAGAAGTCATAAAACAACAAAAAGTATTTTGGAGGAAATTTCCCAAAGATTAGCATATATATATAAAATTTATTATGTACCAAGTGCTATTCTACATGATTTGAAAACACTAACTTTCCTTATTTTTGGAACAACTCTGAGGCAAGTGTTATTATTCCACTTTAAAGGGAAGGAATTGAGGCAAAAGCATTTAGATAAATTGTATAAGTTTACAAAGCTAATAAACAGGAGAGTGAAAGTACTGCTTTTCATTTGATATTAATGAATACTTTGAAAACTAAAATGTATTCAACTTTTTCAAAGACACATTGAGAAAGTCCAGGATTTATGACATAGTTACTTTGGTCACCACCAAATTGTTAGAATGAATTTAGTAACTAATTCTAAAGTTTATTCTAGAGAGTTACGGGAAGTGTGATTGTGCTAGAAGACTAAGATAAAAATTGACTGTTTTAATTATTATTGGATCTCGATAGAAGAGTGACAGTAGAAAAATAGAAATGGTGTTTATGACCCTTTTTTTAGAGAGAAAGAGAGAGAGAGATTTTGAATATTTATTTTTCTAGTTTTCGGTGGACACAACATCTTTTTTAAAATTTTTTATTCTTATGTGGTGCTGAGAATCGAACCCAGTGCCCTGCGCATGCCAGGGGAGTGCGCTACCGCTTGAGCCACATCCCCAGCCCTATGAACCTTTTCAATAATTCATAATTGAATACGGAAATTTTAAGATGTTTCTTAGCTTGAATAAATGCAAATACACTTTTCAATTCCTAACCCTGTATAATATTCTGAGCCTCTAAAACACAATAACATCTCAAAGTAGATTCTAAAAGAGCACACCTCAATTTTTTTCAACTATGTTAGAAGTTCCAAGCTCATATCTAGTGTACAGTGGTACACACCTGTAATCCCAGCTACTTGGGAGGCTAAGGTAGGAGGATCACATGTTCAAGGCCAGCTTGAGCAAGTTAAGGAGACTCCGTCTCACAATAAAAAGTGTGAAGATTCAGCTCAGTTGTAGAGCACCCCTGGGTTCAATCCCCAGCACAGCAAGTACAAAACCAACCAGACATGGAGTTGTTGAAAGTCTGACTATAATGAGACGATTAGGTTGACCATATAATTTATCACCAAGTTAGGATACCATTGAAAGTGAAATGTGATATTCAAAAGAAATAACAGCATTTAATTGATCCATTTGGAACATTAGCCAGCGGTTTGCCAGGTAGATGTATGTTCATTCTACTTCAGAGTTGTACTAATCAGAGCAGGCTGTCCAGTGAGGACCATGGGCGTTGTTAGAGCCTTCTTCCATGGAGAGAGGAGGATGATTAATGCTAGAGATAAATACTTCAACCAAGACCTCTCTCTTATCAGCCTTCCTTTTTCCAGTACCACCTATTTTGATGAAGGTGTTGGGACCTGTACAGGTCAGCCTTCTAGTGTGCACTTAGAGAAGGGCAAAGAATAGATCCCATGGGTAGGAGAGGTCTTGGAGAATCAACTAACACATATTTTCTTCTATTAGAAAACTGTCAGTACTTTGTCAATACTCACACATCGTCCACTTTCTACTTATTCAACAGGTACAGCAGCTATCCAGTGGCACCAATGTTTTTTTTTTTTCCCCAGAAACTTTTAGTGCATAATACTCATACAGAACAGTAGCTTAAATTGCGTCAGATTTATACATGAAAAATAACAAGGTTTGGTCAACTTCATTCCCTGTAGCTCCCCACACCTTCCTCTCCTCTCTTTCTCTGATTCCTTTTCTCTACCTTACTGGTCCACTCGTGAATCCCTATTTTTCCTTTTTTCTCTAGCTTTCACATATGAGAGAAAATATGCCACCTGTTTGGTTTGGATCTGGAATGTCCCTGAAAGCATGGTCCCAAAGCAGCAAGACTCAGGGCAGGGACTCCTAGACAATGACTGTAACATGAAGGTGCATGAACTACTGGGAGGTGGGACCTGGTTGGAGGAAGGAGGTCCCTGAACACGTGCCCAGGAAGGAACTTGTCCCTGGCTCCTTCCTCTGTCTCTCCCCATGTGCTCATGTTCACTGTCTGTTCTCTCTGCCTTCCTCATTACCATGATCCGAGGTTTCCTCTGCCTCCCCGTTCCTCCATGACATTCTGCTCCACCACAGGGACACAGCATGGAGTTTCACCAGGCCCCAAACAGACATCTGAAACCTCGAGTCAAAATAAACTTTTCCTTCTCTAAGATGTTCCTGTCACGTATCTTGGTCACAGTAACACAAAGTTGATTTACACAAGACCCTTGACTGTCTAAATTTGATATTTTTCACTCAACATGATGTTCTCCAGTTCTAGAAGGTTTTTTTCCCTGCAAATAACATAATTTTGTTCTTCTTTATGACTGAGTAAAACTGCATTGTGTATATATAGTTTATTTTCTTTATCCATTCATCTGTTGGAAGCTGGTTCCAGTTGGCTAACGTGAAGTGTGCCGCTATCCACATGGGTGGTGTGTGTGTGTGTTACCATAGGATGATGACTTTAATTCTTTCAGTTATGTATCCAAGAGTGATAAGCCTGGATCAAATGGTGGTTTCATTCCTAGTCTTTTAAGGAATGTCCAAACTGTTTTCCACAGTGACTGTCCTAATTCCATTCCCACCAACAATGTGTAAGAGTTCCTTTTCCCCACATCCTCACCAGCATTTACTGTTTTTGTATTCTTGGTGGTTTCCATTCTAATCCTAGTGCTACAAACATTCTAGTTATGGTGGTCTCCAGACAGGCCTCTTCCTTTCTTTAGTTACCTCCCTGAAAGTCACTATCTGTACCCATGGGCACCAGATACAGTGACACAGATATTGAAGGAAAGAAAGAATCAGCAGAAGAAAGTGATGGACCCAGAAGCAGAGAGAGCATGGTTATTGGGATAAAATCTGGCAGTGTATATTCAGCATTCCTAGAAAGAGTCACCTAACCAGCAAGCTTACACCCTTGGTCAATATGTCAAGCATGTCCCTAATACAGGAAGAGACACATTCAATTAACCTGAACCTAGTTAATATTTGAATTATGTAACTCTCATTTGCCAAGAAAAACCATTAAAAATCTTAGCTTCTATAAGAAGGATCTCTACCAGTCACATAAAGAATTGTCTAGTACAGCACTGTTAATAGAAATATTAGGTAAATTAAATGTGTGATTTAAAATTTTCTAGACACCATATGGAATAGAAGGAAAAAGAGAAAAATTAATCATAATTACTTCATCTTAATTTGTGTAATTCAATATAAAATCAATTGCAAATAATTGAAAACATTTTCATTCTTTCAAATTCAGTGTAAAATTTTCACAATAGCACATCTCAATTTGTACTAGCCACATTCCAAAAGCTTGGTAGGCACATGTAGCTAATGACTACAACTGGACAGGGTAGTTTCCTATCTACATAAACTTGAGTTTTTCAGTGTAAGTTCTTTGTTTGCTACTGGGGATTGAACTTTACCACTGTGCTTTACCACTGCACTATGTTCCTTGCCCTTTTTTAAATTTTGAGACAGGGTCTTGCTAAGATGCTAAGGGCCCTGCTAAATTGCTAAGGTTGGCCTCAAACTGGCAATTCTCCTGCCCTAGCTTCCCTGGTTGCTGGAACCATAGGCTTTTGGCACCCTGCTCAGTTGTCATTGTAAGTTTGAACCTTGGTCCTCATCAGGGTCTTGGATATTAAGTCATTGATGGTGTCTCTGAGTTTAATGTAACATGGATTACAGATAATATGGCAGTTTTGGTTTTGCAAATTTAACAAGCAAATTGTATTACTCGCTACTGCCTGAACTGCCAGCTCCTTATCTCCTCTGAGCAATTGCTATCTCGTCAGCTCAATTATGAGGATGATTGTGGCACATTTTTCTTTAAATTTCCTCAGATCTTTTATTTGTCCTTTATTTTGTTTATTTGAGATTATTAATTCAAATAATATAAAAATGCTGGCCATTTTCTCTAAATTCTATGAAAAATAGCCTGGCTTCTTCTTTAAACAGTCTTTCTTTGCCACAATTCTTACAAGGGTTGTGGAGCTCTTCCAGCTGTGTCTTGGACCATCACAGTTGGTTGTAATACTTCAAGGCGGATGTCTAACTCTGTCCGTCATTGGCGAAAAGGACTGCCCACAGGTATTCTCACACTTTTCTTATTTAGCATTGCCGTGAAAGGGAAGAGGTGCCTCCCCCCGCCAGCCTCCTGCTCCCCGTCTCCAGTATTTGCTTTATGTCAGGGATCCTCAACAAAATCCAGCCTGTTTAAATTAGAGCACATGGCGTTGTCTAAATTCTTCTGCTGCATAGCTGTGTTTTGCATGCTGAAATGTCATTCATCTTGCATTATTTACTGCTTGTTTAAATGGACTATTTTCCAAGATGCTGTTGAAATGAAAATAGTAACAGAAAAGTCCTATTAGGAAAAAGAGACCACTAGCAATTCTTGCTTCACAGTCCACTGCATCCCATCATCAGCTGTGGATCTCGCGGAAGGTAATTTACACTAATGGTCTGTTAAAAGGCAATCCAAATGAGGTGCCATTATGAAATAACGCAAACTGCTTATTTCCTGGTCAGTCAGTCACTGGAAGAAATCTTGCAGAGACCTTGGAAAAAAAGAAAAAGAAAAAGAAAACAAACCACCACCACCCTGTGAGCACTTCTCCTAGGCCTTCCTCCAACGGGCGCCCATTGTGCAGTCTGAGGAGACTGAGCTTCTGCACCAGAGATGTCTGTGACATCCAGAAGATTGGCCACCTCTGGAGATGCAAAGGCTGTTAGGGATTCTACCATGGGATTTGGTAAGCAATTCAAGATAATCAATTAATCTAGCATGTAAATATATAGAAACCTAGACCAAATCCATGAGAGGGAGCATTGTACTAAATATGAGTCGTCTATACCTGAAATTATAAAAATTAATAAATGCAGATATCATGATGTAAACAAGATATATCCATAAGTATTCTGGATAGATGTGAAATTCCCGAGGAGATAGAGGCTATAAACAATAAATCATACAAGTAGGATTATTTACTGCATGCTAAGGAATTTAGCCAGGCAGAGTAAAGTTTTACCCTACAGTGGAAGGCCAGCTGCCTTCTAGACAGCAAATGATCAGCTGTTCATGAAAACACCAAACCCTTCAATAAAACCTGTGCCTCTTAACAGAGACATTGCTCAGAGTGGTCCCATCCACCCCCCACAAAATGTCCTGAATTAAATTCAGTGTCAGAAATGATATACACTTTATTAGAGGATATTCCATTATTTCTTGGATAAAAATACAGGTAATATTTTGCTATCATGCCAATATCATGCCAACATGTTATTCTAAGAATTAAACCTGCCCTACTATCCATCCTCCTTGGCCTAATAATTAATTGGTTTACCTCTCAGGTGTATATGCATTCTTTTTTTTATTTTTAGCCTTATTGAAGTACACTTGGCAAACAAAAATTATATACAAAGTATAAAATGAAATGCATTAATCTACATATACACTGAGAACGATTGCCGCAATCAAGCTAAGTTACATATAGCAAGTTGTATTTTTGTGTGTGCAGTATGTATACTTAAGACTTTCTCTCAGCAAATTTCAAGAATACATTATAATTAACTATGTAGTAGTCACTATGCTGCATGAAAAGTCTATTGCAGTCACTATGCTGCACAGAAGGTCTCCACACTTATTCACACTGCACGTGTAAGTTTGTACTCTGATCACCATCTCCCCTTTTCCCCTGATCCTCCTGACCAGACCCTGGTAAGGACACTTCTACTCTTTTTTAAGTTAAACTTTTTAAAATTTCCCATATAAGTCAGATCATTGCCTAGGAGCCCCTCCCCCGAGTCTTGCTACTTTGGGACTGTGCCTTCAGTTCATGAGCCTTCCAGGACCTTCCAGATCCAGAACATAACTGACTGTATGATTTCTCTCACATGTGGAAGCTCACACCAGGTGCCACGGCACACATCTGTGATCTCAGAGACTTGAAAGACTGATGCAAGAGAATCACAAGTTCAAGGCTAGCCTTAGCAATGTAACAATCTCCTGTCTCAAAAAATAAAAGGGACTAGGGATGTAATTTAATGATAGAGGGTCCATGGATGGAATGGGTGGAAGGATGAATGCATGAATGAATAAGACTTAACAATATACTTTTCACACTTATTCTCAACACTTATTAGACTTGTCAGATGGTCATATTTACCATGGTGGGTATGGGTAAGTCACTGAGCCAATGAGAAGACCTTAGTTGGGAGCAACATGACCCTTACAATAAAATTAGGTAAATGATTAACTGCTTTCAGAGTTGGAATGGACAATATGCCATCGAGGGTTTCATATTAGCCAGCACATCAGGTGGGAAGACTTTGGGCTAAAAATGATTGATCTCTATAATCAAATACTCATAATCAGACCACACTGTGCCTGACTCAGATATGATTAAAATTGACTATCTGAAAATACACCCATTGCAAGAGAATCACAAATTAAGACAGTTGCCTTACTGTCTGCACCAGCAAGAGCATCATATTACTTGCATCGGCACCATATTGACATCCTCACACAACCTTGTCTTGGTTGTCGTTTTTTGAAACCCGGTTTCGTTTCTGCATTCCCACTTCCAGAACTGCTGCTGATTCCTACAAACTCTCTCATCCTCTGGCACAATTATCATCATTGTAATGATTTCAAAACCCTCTGTGCGCAAATCATTTAATATTGACAAATGCTACTGACCATAATCAACTGTTTAACAAAAGTATCTGAGCTCTATAAAATTACATTATCCAACTCAAGTGCACATAGTAAAAAAATCAAGTAAAATTTCATGCCTCTCATATGCCTAAAACATTCATAATGTTACTTTTGCATTTCCCCAAGAATATTTTATGAATATTCTAGAATATAACTACTTCCATTTCCCAAAAATAGAGTCATAATTTTTTCATTATCATTGTTCTGTTCAGTGCTTTATTTTTCCTTTATAATATCACTCACAGATATTACCACATTAGGCTTGGGTCATTTTCTAACTGTAATGTGTTTAGATATAAGATATTTAACATATTTCCTATTGATGGAAAATTAAGTTATTCTAAGACTGGGCTATTGTAAACAGTGCTATGATAGATGTCTTTGCCTATCTTTAGAAATCTGTGTAATATTTTTCTAGTGTCAACTTCTAAAAGTGGGATTTCTGGGTGAAAGAGCTTATAGAAGTTTATGTTTAACACATCCTGACAAATTTCCTGCCAAAGTCTACGCAACCATTCACACTCTGTCAACCAGTGACGGTGTCTGTGGCTCCTGCTGTGGTCCAAAAGAGGCAGCAGCACACTTTCTATCTTTACTCAACAGGGAGGGAAAATACAGCCTCCAATTGGATTTAATTTGTGATTCTCTACTTTTAAGTGAGATTGAGAATTTCTCTGTTTCTATACATTTTAGGTACTCCTAAATGAATTGTTTGTAACTTTTGACGATGTGACTGAGTTGTTAGTCTTTTTCCTCATTGATTAATAAGATAAAATTATATAATTATAGTATTAGTAGTTTGTCATGTTTTGATAGTTCACTTTTGAAAAATTAGACAGATAATATATAAGATAATTTTTTCTCAATTGAAGTAGCAATTCTTCAAGCCATGCATGACAAATCTTATTATTTAATAATCCTTCATTGTTTCCTCTAGACATCTATATTTTCCTCCAACATCTACACACTTCATCCGACTACATTTTATTTCTGGTTAATTGGTGAAGTAGAGTTTTTTAGCATTCTACCTTGAAAACTTTCAAATATACAAAAAGTTTTAAAACTTTTACATTCAATTCCCACTATACACCAACCTGATACAATTAGCATTTTAACTATTTCACATTTATCACACATCTTTCCACCTATAAATTTTGAGAAATGTAAAGTTTTCTTTTAAAAAGTAATATTATATATAGCATTATTTCTAATTTATGTTGCATTTCATGTTTTATTATTGATATTTATTTGCTTTCTGTCTACAAGGGCTGTTTATCTAAATTTTTTAGCATTTGGCTTTAGAAGGCATACAGAATACATTTCCTATTCTTCAAAATTATAAATAACATGCTTAAAATTTATATTTCCAAATTTATTCATGTTAGGTAATAAATAATAACTTTTCACTGTGCAAAAGAAGGAAATCTGAAGGCTATATTTCAACCTACTTCAATTCTTGGTCTGTCTTCTAAATTTACCTTGTTGGGTTTGTAACATGTCCAGGTTCTTTTTATAATTCCTCCATTGTTTATTCTTGGTTTAATTAGTGGGATTCAGTGCTCACCACTTTATTTTAAAATCCACTTCTCCATTCCTGAGGTCTTCCCTTCAATTCATCTCTCCATTGGCTGAGTATTTCTGCCTAAAACTTTGCTTATTTAATAGTTTTTTCAAGACTAACTTGTCTCTGGGTTTGTTTCATGAGAACTTGGGATCCTTAGATCACCTTTCTTTTCCTGTAACTTTACGAGCATAGTCCCACTGTTTTCTGTCTGGGAAAGATGCTGGGGGCAGTGTGAAGTCAGCCCATTTCCCGCTCTTTGGATTGCCTGGAGGTCTTGCTGTTGTCCTGAGGTTCACAGTGTCTACCAGCTGCAGGTGTGGCCCCGAAACATCAGTGAGTTTTCCGAGTCCATTGTACACTGTCCCCCATTCTTTAAGGAAATCATGCTTTCAAGAATTTTCCTTAACTCTGATCTTTGATGAAGAAATTCCAATTATGTAGACTGAAACTCCCCTGACACTTACCTCCCTCATCTTGGGCATTTCTTTTTATTTCCTATTATATTTAACGTGGTTTCTCTCCCCCAAGTCCCTGGTTCACATTTCAGCAGAATCTACTCTATTTTTCTCCTCTATTGTGGCATTAATTTCTGAAATGATTTAATTTTACCACACATTGTCCCCAACTTCTGTTCACTCACTTTCTATTCCCCTTTGGTAAGAGTAATTATCCCTTCTTTTATTAATCATGTGTCATTTTTGAATTCTTTTTTAAATGATGCATGTACAGCTCTGTCATTATGCTTCTACTGAAAACTTCCAAGCACAATTTTTCCAGTTGCAATGTGTCACCTGCTGTGTTGCTTTTGTTTGTTGTGTTTTATCCCACCTCCTTTTGCTCTTCACACCTCATGAAATCTTTATTTTTGTTTTCATTTTTGGTTATTACTCTTCTCTGAATGGAGGTGATTTTAATAGAGCTACAAATGCTGAAGAGGAGAGTGGGAATGAGCAATGAGTTGGGGAGGAAAGTTGAGGCAGCAAAGTGCACGTTTTGTCCTCCCCTCGTCCTAGGGACCTGCTCCGCATGGCCTTTGAAAGTCCAGCTCACCCTTAGTGCATGATGGGAAGGCAGCGTCCATTCCCTTTGGCTTCTGCATTCCCAAGATGTGACTACTCGAAATAAAGGTTCAGATGGATAACCTGGTTCCCAAATCCCCTTTCTGATTCCAAATACACTTACCCATGGGTTCCCAGCCTGCTTTCCTTCCAACCTGGCCCCCATCCATCTGTGTGGTTCACTTGTCCTTTCTATCTCATGGTGACCAAGTCAAGAAAGAGTGAGATCATTATAAATGTCCCTAAGTGAACACGGATTAAAAAGACTCAGGTGTAGAATAATGAATTTATTAAAAGGAAAAAGCTTGGCAAAAAATATATCAATATGATACCAAGAGACATCTCTAATTTTAGGGATTATTGACAAATATTAAATTTTCTTATTTCATTTTATAATTTTCTACATATTATAATTTTACTACTTTATCAGCAAAAATTAAAAAATTAATTTTAAAAGTACCTTTCTATTAACTGTTTTCACCTTCTTGTTTATGTGTCTGAAAATTATTCCATATGGAGTTCTATATCAGAGTTATGGGAATTATATAAGACTTTCATATTTTTCATATGTTATTGGTAAAATTCAATTTAGTTTAAAATATCAGGCATTTTGTTCACTTGGCAGTTATGTGCTCATGTTAAGAATTTCCCAGGTTTTCCTGCATCCTTAATCTGTTTAGACAAAGTTACTATAACTGTATTGGAAATAAATAGTGACTTCTTTATTTTTATGCCATTTTCAAGCATATTTCAAGGCAAGGTCTAGCATGAGTTATACAATATTGTTTTGAAAATAAGCAATAGTAACAAAAACAGCATGGTATTGGCACCAAAACAGACTGGTAGATCAATGGTACAGAATAGAGAACACAGAGACAAACCCACAAAACTACAATTATCTTATATTAGACAAAGGTACCAAAAACATGAACTGGAGAAAAGATAGCATCTTCAACAAATGGTGCTAGAAAAACTGGAAATCCATATGCAACAAAATGAAATTAAACTCCTGTCTTTCACTATGCACAAAACTCACCTCAACATGGATCAAGGACCGAGGAATTAAACCAGAGACCCTGTGTCTAATAGAAGGAAAAGTAGGCCCTAATCTCCATCATGTGGGATTAGGCCCGAACTTCTTTTATAAGACTCCTATAGCACAAGAAATAAAACCAAGAATCAATAAATGGGATGGATTCATACTAAAAGTTTCTTTTCAGCAAAAGAAACTATCTGGGAGGTGAATAGAGAGCCTGCATCTTGGGAGCAAATTTTTACCCCTCACACATCAGATAGAGCACTTATCTCTAGGGTAAATAAAGAACTCAAAAAGTTAAGCACCAAATAATAATAATAATAATAGTAACCCAATCAATAAATGAGCCAGGGACCTGAGCAGACACTTCTCAGAAGAAGATATTCAATCAATTAACAAATATATGAAAAGATGTTCATCATCTCTAGCAACTAGAAAAATGCAAATCAAAACTACTCTAAGATTTCATCTCACTCCAGTCAGAATGGCAGCTATTAGACAAATAACAAGTGTTGGCGAGGATGTGGGGAAAAAGGCACACTCATACATTGCTGGTGGGACTGCAAATTGGTTCAGCCATTATGGAAAGCAGTATGGAGATTCCTTGGAAATCTGGGAATGGAACCACTATTTGACCCAGCTGTCCCTCTCCCAGGTCTATACCCAAAGGACTTAAAAACAGCATACTACAGGGACACAGCCACATCAATGTTTATAGGAGCACGATTCACAATAGCTAAACAGTGGAGCCAACCTAGATGCGCTTCAGTAGATGAATGGATAAAAAATGTGACATATATACACAATGGAATTTTACTCAGCAATAAAAGAGAATAAAATCATGGCATTTGCAGGTAAATGGATGGCATTGGAGAAGCTAATGTTAAATGAAAATAGCCAATCCCCCCAAAACAAATGCCAAATGTTTTCTCTGATATAAGGAGGCTGACTCATAGTGGGGTAGGGAGGAGAAGCACAAATAGACAAACTTTAGATATGGCAGAGGGGTGGGAAGGAAAAGTAGGGTGCAGGGGTTTAGCAAGGCTGGTGAATTGTGAGAGACATCATTATCCAAAGTACATCTATGAAGACACAAATTGGTGTCAACATACTTTATATACAACCAGAAATATGAAAATTTGAGCTGTATATGTGTAATAAGAATTGTAATGCATTCTGCTGTCATTTATTTTTTTAAAAATCAATAAGAACAAAAAGAGGGGCAAAAGACAAAAAAAGATGTTCAAGATTGTGTTTTATGTTTAAAACATTCTAGATAAACTATGAGTACAAGTTAAATATTTTATTAAAAGACATGGTTATTTGTGCATTTATGTGATTAATATCTAAGACATATCATTTGAATATTTGAAAACATTAAACACAGAGATCTCTCTAATTTTCCAAATGAATTGTAAGACAGCTTGTCATGATGTGTCATGTGATAGGTGAGATCATAAACCAATGTTTTTGCTGTGGACCATGTTGAAAACTTTGGGTGTGGATGTATTGCCTACTATGGTTGACTATTCGGTCTCCAATTATGATTTTTCAACAAACTCTTAGTGGAAAAGAAAAGTTCATAAATTTCAGGTCTTTTAGTTTTATAAATATTTGCACATGGAAATGATTATATGAAGAGCTACATATCCCAAGAAGCAACTGTAAGTGGTAATTTTCAAAGGAAGTTTAAAATAAAAATTAAAATATAAGGCAAAATAAGAACGTTATACTCAACATAGCAAAAAAGAAAAAAGATATCTACTCGCTGTCTTAAAAGGATTGTTCATTGAATTGGTGCCAAGTACTGTTCTTTGTGAGTTTTTATAGATGTCTGTTGTACAGGTGACAATGCTAGTAGTTACTTAGAAGTTGTTCAGGAGTACTTCTTACATCTTTCTTTTTTTTTTCTCAGTTACTGATTCTGAATCTGTTGATCCTCTTCTTAGCATTTCATAATACAAGCACATTGTTGGAGAACTGTGTAATGGAATGGAAATAGCAATGAATCCAGAGATAGGTCTGCTTGTGTTAGAAACCAACCCGTCCTCCAGACCTGTAAACCTTCCAGGTACAGGTGAGGAAAAGAGGAATGAGAAGAAGGTATGTTTCTATTTGCATTCTACATAAATGCAGGGGCGTCTGATGCAAATCTTATATCACTGGCCATGGTTGTAAGTTGCCCAATATCATGTTACAGCTTCTGCATTCTCAGACAGTTCGATAGGCTTCAAACAACTTTAAAACTTTTCATAGTAGTAGGAGGAAGAATAACTTTTGTTTTATGTTAATGTTTTCTATTCAAGAGAAAAAAATATCTTTCAAATAAATTTTCTGTGTGAGTTCTTAACTGATTTTTGAAGTGACCAGAGTATAATCACCAAATCATGAATTGCAAATTCTAGATGTTCTTTATATTTTTATCTAATTGGCAATTTTTAAAACAACCATGGCTTATAAAATATTGCAATCTTTAAAAGGAGGTTTAAGCATGACGACAAAGCCAGGTTTCCTAACTTAAGAGTTCATAGAAGCAGAAATTTTATAGTATTCTTTGTAGTTAGTTGTTGTTGTTGTTAATTTCAGTTGATTTTTCCCTAAGACAAATTTATTACCTAGATTTATTACCTAGTGTCAACCAATTAATTGATCTTGTTCATTTATCTATCTAGTCTTAAAAACTATGCATAAGAAGATAATAAATTATAAGATACATTTGCATTGATCTTGTGTCAATCTTTTAGAAATTCTCATATCAAAATATTCTATATTAAAATAAATTGAGATATTTTACTTTTACTAAATAAATAAATCATGACATAGCAAAAACGTGACTGCATGTGGGCTCATAAGGATTCTAACCATCTCTTACTATCTCTGTTGCTGAGCCTAGGTTGACCTTCAGTCCAAAGTAATAATTTTTAATAAACCACCATAATATTCAGAAAGTGGCTTGCACCGAGTCAAGACTCAATAAATACAAATTAACTAAGGGCATTGTATTTAGATAGGTGGAAGATTTAGATCTGCTGCAATTATGCAGTTAACAGAGAAAACATACCAAGATAATTTCTTGTAAAAATTCTTTACTGTTTTTGGTGGAATTTAGTTGTGTTATTATTGTTGCTTAATAATTATTATTATTAACTTTTTATTTTTCTCAGATTTGTTGATCATTGCATAAAGAATTTTCAGAGAAATTGTCATTTATCAGAAAAGGGCCAAACATGATTTTAATTGTGTTCTCACTGTGATTCCATAGTGTTTTTCACAAGAAACAAGTTTTGCTATTTGCTGAATGTCATCACATAGTGGTTTTTATTACAGAGTGTTAATGAGATCCCATAGTGAGGGCCTGAGTTATTTCTAAGTATCCTAAGA
Organism: Marmota marmota marmota; assembly: GCF_001458135.2. Taxonomy (NCBI): domain Eukaryota; kingdom Metazoa; phylum Chordata; class Mammalia; order Rodentia; family Sciuridae; genus Marmota; species Marmota marmota. Next base: position 4,237,789 of record NW_026000037.1, read on the forward strand.
GGAGATAACATAAAGGGAACGTAGACATGAACCCCAGTTTCACTCGACCGAGGAGGGCACTGTCTCCTCCGCTGCCCTTTCCACCACTGAACGTCTTCCTCCTTCACTGATCTCCAGTGATTTCCCTAACTACAAAGTGGCGCCCTGCATACTTTATGGAGATCTGAGCTCCTAACCCATGTGCGGAAACATGAGGGATGACTAGTGACACCTAAAGGGAAGCTGCGTACTCATATCTTCTTCTTTTGGGTCTAATTCCTGTCCTTAGCTTTTTTACAACATATTGATCGAGTGAGACATGCAACACAAGCAATCAGGTAGAAATAAATGCATATGATCTTCAGAAGCCTTTCTTTGCTGTGCAGAGAAGATGCGGCCTGTTTAAATGGATCTCAAAGAATTTGTGTGCTTTGGGCTCTAGTTTCTCCTTGGTTTTCAGATTTGTGTTGGTCGTTCCATCGTGACAGTCTTGTTTAGGTCCTCATTATTCTGGTCAGCACTAATTAGGATGTGTTACTTCATATTCCATAGATCCTAAATGAAGGTACTGAATTAGAAATGAAATCTGACTTTGAAATGAATCATTAATGTAATTTAATGGTGAAGCAGTGTTTTATCAGTAGTGATATACAATGCTTTGTTCCTTTAAAGAAGGTTTACATTCATTAATAAAGACTAGAAAGGATACCAATAAAAGAAAAAAGAAAAAAAGCTTAGTGAAAAAGAGATAAACAGGATCTTTAAGTAAATTTATTTCCCTGTAATGGTAGGAATTACTTGGGTCTCTGAGTGCAGTTGACTTTGCCCAGCTTTCATGCCTTTGGTCTGGGTGAGGTATGGCTTATGGCTGTCACATCTCCAACTGTGGCTTTAAAAATGATTTGAAAAGGCTGTTATTTCAGACTCTTAGGCAGATGTTACTTTTACCACCACAGTCGAGCATGGCTCCCGTGTGTTTGACTTTCAAAATCCCTGCTAAGTTTCTTGCTGAGATCAGAAATGGTTTGTTTATTAAATCTGTATCTTTACATAGTGTGGGGGGTCTAGAAAGAAATACCAGCTTTGTGACAAGATCCCAAGGGAATATATACCTACTTAATCTTTCATCCAACACCACTTTCCAGTAACAAAGATGTATGTCTGCAGTTATGAAGTGAAATCGTATTTTGGTTTTCATCAGTATCGAGTTGGTTTATACACTGCAAAGAATTTCCACAGTCTTAAATATCTCAAATTCCCTTTTTTTTTTTGTTGATGTTGTTGTTGAATAAGTTTTTGAAACCCATTTCCTATTGAGTTTTCATCTCAAATAGTTTTTGGATCTCAATCAATGCAACCTTAAGACAGGAAATGGTCTGTAATTAACTTATGATTTTGGACACATAATTCCAACCATGATTTCAATATAATAATGGCATAGGTATTTATGTTATTAAATTATTGATTTACTTGCTCTGATCACAGAAGATTATTCAATTACTTGTACATGAATATATGGACAGTAAAACCCAAGTTATATGATATGATCACAAAGTTAGTTGTGAAATATGTTGTGACCAATGAAATCTATGTGTGGAAAAACTTAATTACACTCAGAATTTACAGTCTCTAATCTGCTGATACTAGAAATGTCAATTCTTATTTTACATTTTATTTAAAAACATACATAAGACATTTTCATTTTAAGAAATATTAGGAGAGAGAATTCAATATTTTGAAACGAAAACTGAATCACTCAGAATTTCATTCCTTGGAGATAACCAAACTTTGGACTCATAATTTTTCTTCCTTTAAAAGAGATTCGTTGACTAGCAAAATAAGATAAAATTGATGGAAGTCTTATTTTAACTTATTTACCTAATCAAATTAATTATTGAATTTATAATTTGCATGACTAATTAATGCAAATAACAGCAAACGCTTTCACTGCTTAAACTGCAATGAGAATATCTGAGTCATAAGTTGCAGGACTAAATTTTAGCAAGATTATCCACATTACTGATTTTTAATTCCCTCATCTGTAAAATGACTATGGTAGCATCACTGTCTAAGTTTCCTTATTGTGATGTCTGAATGTCAGAAACCACTATTCAAAAAACAGTGAGTGTCCCTAGTGCAATCAATAGTGCCACATTTTGTTTATAAATTCCAAACTGAAATCAGTTATCTCTCTGTGAGTACTACATTACTTTCTATTCCCGCCCTCCCCAGGGTGGGAGGGGGGGCACATCATTTTAAACATTTCTTCTTTAATTATCAAATATTTACTCCTACAAAATGAAAATTTGCTCTTCTTAAAGAGCTGCTTAGCCTCCCAGGTGAAGGGTGGCCTGTAATTTGGTGTGAGTGGAGCCCTTACAGGAAATGCAGAGAGGCACAGGGAGAAGTAGCCTGAGAAGGCAGAGGAGGTGATGGGAAGTAGAAGGTGGACAGGCCTGAAGGATCCAGAGTCAGGGAAGGGATCCCGTGGGAGCTGCCAGGACCGAGGGACTTGCAGCCTCGGGAACTGTGTGGCCATGTTGTTCTGCTGCTGCAGCCACCTGTCTACAGGACATGTCCTGGTGGGCCGAGGAAACCAGTACAAACTTTTAGAAAAGAAAATAGTTTAAAGTCATATTTCTATAATTTCTGTTTAGGAAACAAGAAAAAAAATATGTTTTCAACATAATGTAATTGAGAAGAAAGAAAACAACGAAGAAAGGAAGAGATGTCAATGAAATAAAAACGAACAATAGAGAAAAATTGACAAAGTCAAGGATTGGTTCCTCAAAAATTTTTTCAAAATAGAAATCATTGTGAGGAATAATAGTGAATAAGAGAATGAATACAAATTGAATTATAAGAAAAACACAAAGGGTTACCACCATGGATACTGCAGACATTGAGACAATGAGGAAACTTCATGAAGAATTTTATGCCAATGAATTTGACAACTTAAGTGAAATATGGGAAATTCTGTGGTAAACATAATTCAACTCATTAAACAGACGCAAGGTAAAATATAAAATCTATACAGCCCAGTAACCATGGAAGAAGTTACAAATGATGAAAAAAGAAAAACAACTTTTTCAAAGAGAAATTTTGACCTATATGATCTACTAGTGAATTTTATCAAGCATATAAATAATAACACTTTGTAACATATACTTATGGGTTGAATAAAATTCTAATGTCAAATCCTGATAAACCCTTAAAAATGAAAATCATGGAATAGAAAAATAGCTCTAATGAGCATATGCACAAAGTATTCTCAACCAAACATTTTAATAAATCAAATTCAGCAAGACATAAAATGGAATAAATCTATGCCACAGTCCGGCTGCAGCAGAATAACAGGGGGGGGTGACGAATAACTTGTGTACGTTGATACTGCAGGAGTGGAAGCCGTTTATTGTAGGACAAGAGGGGTATTTATACATTTCACACAGCTTATCTAATTAGCATAAACTAGATACATCAGTCAACCAATAAGGAATCTCCACACTTAATGGCTCGCTGGTGTTACTTCACAAACCACTCCCTCTGGCAAAATGCCAGGCGCCATCCTGACTTGTTTACAGACTCTAACAAATCTATCATGTGGAAATGGGGTTTATCACAGCAATACAAAACTGCTTTAACATTTGAAAATGTATCATGTGTTCCATTACCTTAACAAAATAAAGATCAAAACCCAGGTATTTTTTTCATTTCAATAGATGCAATTTGACCTGCATACAGATAAAACTGTCAGTACATTATGAATATAGTAGGCATTCCTCCCGATGCTTAAGGATAGCTTTAATCCCATAGGGGATATCAAACAAAATTAATTATTCTCCCTTTAATTTGAGAGAAAACCATGATTAGCTGCACTGCCTGCTTTTACTTAACAGTGCTTAGAAGTCTTAGTCAAAAAATAAAATAAATGAAACAGAGTAATATTAAAAGAAAACTAAAGGAGTACAGGAAATAAAATTAAAGGATAAGTATTAGTAAGATAAGCGTACATTTACTCTATGCACAGACATGCTCATCTACAAAAGAGCTCCAAGGTATCTACAAAATAACTACAGAACTCATGGTCAAAATTAGCAAAGGTGGGCTGAGGATGTAGCTCAGTGGTAGAGCACTTCCCTGGCATGAGTGACACTGAGTTCAATGCCCAGTACTGCTAGTGATAATAATAATAATAGCAGCAAAGTCAATTAATATTTTATATTTTAAAATAGCAGGTGTCAGTTGATATCAATTTTGTTTTGGGTGCTCTGCACTTTGGTAATCAATCAATGCTATAATAAATATTCTCACATTCACATGTATGTATAATTGTGCACACAAGTACTTTTATAAAATACATTCTGCAATTCATATGTCTTGGCCAAATGTATATATTTTTATAGGTTTGATATTTTCAAAATACCTTCTAAGAAAAACACACTATTGATGTGTCCAAAAATTATGTCTAACAATGTTTGTTTACCCACCTCCAAAACACAGTATTAAGTTTGTTTTGAAAAATTGATATGGTGAATTTTCTCACCATGGTATTAATTCACCATTTTTAAAAATTTCATGAGGACAGCTCTATTCATTAATTCCAAAGCCAGTATTTCCTTTTCCTTTTCTCGGGGGAGGTTTAGTCAAGCTTTTGCTCATTTTATATTAAGTTCATGGTATGTAGTCCTATTTTCAAACTTTATATTTCGGCATTTTGATGAATTAGTTTTCCTCAATCTTGGGTTTAAATTTTTTTCAGTTTTTTTCTTTTCTTCCTTTTTTTAATAAGCTTAGGATCATGCATGAAAAAAAATTAAAATATTTATTTAATCACTTATCAATCTTTTCTATTTTTTTAAATTTCTGGGCATCAACCTTAGCAAGGTCCTCCTTTCTGTGGTGATAAAAGGATGTAAATTTACACTATTTCCTGCTATATGGTCTTTACTTACACTTAAAATTTCAATATTTAAAAAATTCTTATGTCAGAAATGAGTTGAATGGCCAAGTTCATTTATTTCCTATGATTTTCATAGTTATTCCTATACCATGTCATTACTGTACCTCTTTTAGCACATATTATTTTATTTATTTTACTCTTTTATTTGGACCAACTTCTGGTTTCTGTTCCATCATTCTTTCTATCTTTATACCATAACCAAATAATTTTAATTGTTTTAGCCTTGTAACATTTAATATCTCATACAATCTATTATTTTATCACCCCCTTTTAAGCTTTTTCCCTTTAACTATTGTTTTAGAATTCTCCTAGTCATTCTTGTACATTTCCAAATTAGTGTTAGAATTTTCTTTAATTCCAAAGGAGACTAAAATATTCTGAAAAGAGACCAAGTTCTGAGCCTTGGTATTTACAGACATCAATTGCTGCCAACTAGACATTGGTCATGGGTCTCCTTGGATGGTGTAGCACAGAAATATGAACAATTTCAGAATTATAGTTTTTTATAATCCAACAAATTACTTTCTAAAAAGGTTATATTAAATTTTCTCCCTCAAAGACTAAAAGAGCCCTCCAGAATAAAAGAGATTAGAGAAGGAGTTAGTAAAAACTACCAACCAATTCATTTCCCCATCATGTGCCATGTTAGCTTCCCCATCATGTGCCATGGGACAGGCTGGCCCCCATGGTCCCTGAACCGAGCTATGGAATGCTAGAGAGACAGGTAGGGCCAGTACACAATAGCCACCAGGCACTGGGTTTCCCACTGACCATTCTGTCCAAGGAACTGCAGATACCTCAAAAACATTCAAATTTGCCCTAGTAGTTTCCACCACAAGAACTTTTAAAAGAGATCCGAAGACAAATATGAAGATGGTTTTGTTCTATGTACAATGAAGATTCCTGTTTAATGGACTATAGTTCTAGTATCCAGACTGAAAGACCAATTTGAGTAAAAATGTTTAAAAAATACTTATGTGTGTATCTAAACTTAAAATATGATTCCCATCGAACATGTGTTTATAACTTACCAAAATAAATTTCCCCACATGAATAAAGGGCTTAGTATGTGATACCTTTATTTTCAGCCTTCTGTGGAATTCAGCTGTCTTCCTAACACCCAATACTTCATGAACAAAGCCATGTGCATAGTGCCATCTCCTTGTGAGACTCCAGCAGTAATAATAGAAGACAATGTCAACAATATTCTAAACAAAGGACACAATTCACTCATTTAGTACTTCTTCAATGTCTAGAATGGGTATTCTAGAGTCTTGAGATGCAGCATTATAAACAGCATCTTTGCTCCCATGGAGATTGCATTCTTGGGGCAAAGATATTTTTAATAAGATAATTAAATGCATGTTACTATGGAGATAAGGGTGGTCAAAGAAGAACTTGGTGAGAAGTTGAAATTTTAATAAAATAGGAAGAAGGGAGGGGGCAGCCTGCAATAAGTGAGCATGCACAGCAGGAAGCTTCTAGAATTTGCTCCAGTAGTTTTTCAATGTGCTTCTGTTCTGATTGATTGGCACCCACAAATTGCCAGCTGTTAAATATTTCAGGTATCACTCTTAATCAGGCATCTGTATCTTTCTCAGCAAATATCATCCCTCCTTCTTCTTTTACCTGAAAATAGCAACCCCCCCTATGAATTCAAAAATCTAAGTTTCTGAGTTAAAAAATCATGGACCGAACCATAAAGGTTCAGCCTAAGGCAGGCCAATCACCGGCCTTCCCAAGGTTTTCAACTATGGATCTGAGAAGAGGCTTTCTGCAGCTCTGCTAGATTTCATTTCTTTCTCTTTTTTTTTTCAGAGATGAATAAACTTAAAGGAAAAAGGGTTTATGCAGCACATCATGGCAGGCTAGCATGGGGCTTCCCTCATGCTAGCCTGAAATCAAGGGAGGCCAGGGTTTCTACTGTCCTCTCCAGGGGAAGGGCATGCCCCTAGCTTCTTCCCACTAGGCCTCACCCCCTAAAGGAGCCTAGCAGCAGCACAAGCTTGGGACCAAGGCTTTGGGGGGGACTTTCATGATTCAATCCATGACAGCCACCTTCTATCAGCAAAACAGTGATACGCCAAGCACAGTGACTGCGGGAAGCTATACATGTAAATGTGCATCAGTGTCCATACAGATGTGTGCATGTTCGTTCCATGTGCTCTGGCTAAAGATGGACTTATGTTACTTGTCAAAAACTTATCTTTCAATAACACAATAAATTATGAAACTAACACGAGCTATGATGTAGACACTGATACTCCAGAGAAGTGTGACCTGAAGACTTAGGATTACAGGTAGAAAGAACTCCACATATTGCATGTATATTTTCTGAATTACATAAAAAGTCATTTAATCCTCAGAAAACACACACATGGCTTTCTTTGAACCAGTGACATTCCAGCTCCATTCAGACATTCAAGTTGCAGAATTATGATTTAATCTGAGACTCTTAAAGATAAACAATCAGAGTTACAATATTTATCAATTCTAGATTGCTAGAGTTGCACAAAGAAGATATTGTTTTTCTTTTCCCAAATTCTACCAATATTTTTGGAGGAGTCAAAGATGAGAAAGTAATAATGTAGTTTCATTATCCTTCACATGCTCCAACAGGTTAGAGAAAGTCAACACTGGCATTTGGGCTACCCGGTAGGTGAAAAGGAGACGGGGTCACATTCTACACCAGTCTTATCTTACTATACTCTGGATGACTTTGACCTTCTGTTCGATCAGGCTTCCATTTTTTAACTTTGGTACAAATGTGATAGTTTGAGAATTTTTCCCTAAGTTTAACCTTCAGTCACATATAAAATTTGACTCTACTGTTAGCAATTACATATTAGCTCTAGAACATGACATGCAATTCAAAACAGTGTCAATTTTATTTTACAATTGGTTCCCATATCTTAGTAACATGAACTAAAATTTTCTTCATTTTATAGAAGAGGTTAGCATTTGTGTTTTTGTTTTTATATAATTGAAAGCTATTAGCTGACAAGAGACAGAACCAGGACTAGAACCGAAATATTCTAACCCTTTGCTTTATATTCTGTCTACCTAATGTTATTTACATACATGCAAAAGTCTTGGGAACCTACTTCTCATTCTGTCTGACTTTATCTTAACTTGTTCTTGAGTTGCTTACTTCTTCAGGAATTGGCTTTGAGCAACAGGAGCAGAAGATATTAGTTAAGTGTTTGTTGTTTCTAAACAAAACCCAAGGTCACCCAAACACAGCATGTTCAAGGAGACAGGGAGAACTTCACAGCAAGGTGTGTGCCTTGGGTGACATGGAACTAGGATTCGACGTTTAGGATGCCGGGCACCTGCTCTGCATGTGCTCCCTTGCCTTGGTCTCAGGGGAGCACCGTGTCCCTCTCCTTCCTGAGTCTCCACTGGGGCACTGGATGCCTCACACTGTCTGTTTCTCCCGACTTTATTAGGCTTATCCTGGGGCAGTCTCAGCCCTTGACTCTAAATGAAACTTCAGCTCCAGAGCTTTCAGGGTAAGCTGAGCTGAATTCCTTTAAAGATCTGCCTGCCCCTTAGCCAGCTGACTTGTTGAGTGCTGACTTGTTATTCACCTTCTGGTAATCAGACATGGCCAGAGGATGGGTCCAGTAATGTTCACCTGGCGTCCCAGCATTTTGTTACAAACCACTTGACTTCAGAGGAAGTTCTTTGAAGTATTATTAAATTTTGTTAAAATTGAAGAAAGCTTTGTTTCCTGTGACATCCTTGAGAGGACACATTATTCACAAACACAGCAGAACTCCTGTCTTCATTTCTGCTCAGTTGGCACAGTGCACATTTTGAGACTCCAGATGAAGGGGCTCAGAAGATGTTTGGTAAGTGTGCTCTTCTGGATGAGGCCAAACTATTTGCGCCTAAGGAGTTTCTAAGAAAACCAATAACGGGAATGAAATCTTGTAGAAACAAAAGCATGTGTCACTGACAAAATGATGTGAGGTATGACTGACGCAACTACTACGATTTGTTGGGAGCAAATCAGCCACTCAGGGCAGGTTGCCATGGCTGTAAGGGATCTGGAGTATGCAGCTCTCAGAATTCACTGAAATCCTCAGACTAGCAAAGGTTTCTTGAGACTTTGATTTTATTTTCTTAACATAGTTTGAAATAATTATACACCAGAGAAACACTAGGAAAAGTACTTTACACATTTCACCTCCCAGATTTACCAAATATAAGATTGCCATATAGAAAAATGTGTACATATATACAAATAAAATTTGTGTGTGTGTGTGTGTATATATATATATATATATATATTTATTTACTTATTTATTTATTTATAAATGGTACAGAACATTGTATGTGTATATGTATACATACACACATACGTATCTCCTTTTGTATACATGTATATGTGCATATATATGAAATTTTCTGAATCATTTGAAAATAAGTTTGCAACATGATGGCCTTCTCTCTCGTCAATAATTTTTCTTAAAAACAAGAATTCTCTTGCATAACCACAGTACAGTAGTAGATGTCAGAAAATCACCACAGAATCCAAAAAAGTCACCCAACCTGTAGCTCTTCTTTGAATTGTGACAGCGTGTCCATAGATGCCCCTTGCCTCGTCCAGTATCCCACCTGGTCTAGTATTAGGCGCTGCATTTCACTGTTGGTTCTCTTTAGTTTGAACAAGTCTTTGGTCTTTGTCTCTTATGCCCTTGACATTTGCAAAGGATACAGAATGCTTCTGTGTTCTGCTGTTTCCTCATGGAGGTATTCAGATGGTGCATTCTGATGGAAAATCATAGAATTGGTTGTGATTTCCCCTGAAGCATACCTCAGGGGTATATGATGCTCACGTGTGTGTCCTTACTAGTGATATTACATTAATCCCCTGGTGATGAGGTTCCTGCGAGGTGCCTGTCCTTCTTCATAGTCAGTAGGTGTACCATGCGGAACTTCCTTGGGACCCTATAAATGTCCTGTTTCTCATCAAACTTTCATCTTCTATTACAAGTGTCTAGCTCTGCTGTTCCAGTTATGGCCATGATAGTCACTGAGAGTAGTGACACTCCTTTTATTAGGCAAGATGTTTTAAAAGTTCTTGACCAGTGCTAAATAAGAAGAGAATGAGTATTTTTTAATATATAATCATCAGCTCAGCTGCCGTCTGCCACTAGTTGCTCAGTGGTGTCTACACGGCTTTGGTAATGGCAAGCGAGTTCTCAGGGAGGGAATTTAAATGACTGGAGATAGGACAGTTTTCTCGATGGTGCTTTTGCTTTCTCTCTAGCCCATTCCAGTATCTAAAGATCGTTGCATTTGGCAATTTCTAAAACTCTATTTCATAATTGTTTCTTTGGGTTTGGTTTTAGATTTTCTGCTTGTTTGTTTAGTGCTTTCCTTTCCCCCTTATAGACCTTTTTCTCCCCAAGGGACAGCTCTGGGGTTAGCTCTTTTTCCCTAGACCATCAACTCTGAGTGCAGCGCAGACTTATTTGACTGGTCACTTTATGACCACTTGTTTGACTGGTCACTTTAAACTATTATGGCTTTTACCTGTCTGGGCCCCACCTGGTTTTGGTTCAAGACTGTCTTCCCAAAAGGTCCTTTCTCTCGTTTACATCTGTAGATGAGCAAGGATTTCAACAGGCTCCTGAGTTATTATTTGAAGTTTACCTGACAGTTTGATTCTCTAGCGCATAACTCCTCTAGGTTGGATCACAATTTCTCTGATTCAATAGCGGTAAACACCTCTTGAGTACATTATGTCTTTGAGTTTTTTTCTTTCTTTCATCAGTAATATGGCTCTCTCCTTAAAGAAACACATAAATAACATTTCAAAATGAATATATGGCAACATTTATTTTGCAGAAAAAAAAATGACCTAATATGAGAATAAAGGTGATGTTTTAGGAAGATGTAAGCAATTTTATACTATGGGTGCAAGTCCCCTTAGCACACTGGGTCAGGTACAAGGAATTCAGAACATTGGCTGGCCTGCTTAGGTGAGCACCTCCTCACTCACCTGGGCATGATCTACGTCTGGCAGGGAGCCTCTCAATCTTACTGGAGTTCTGAAGGGGACCAGGAGTGGTGACATACAGAACAATCAAAATGGGTTAAGCAGGCACAGATTACAGATTGATGTGGTAGGCATTTAAAACAGTCTTGTTCCTAAGTTTTACTGGAAAGATAAGGAGTGACTTGTCATACATGATATGAATAAAGTGTGATTTGTTTAGGGAATAAAGCACAAGCAAAGACCACTGACCTCCCTCAGTGCTTTTCATATTGTATATAGAGAACTGAAGCCAAATCAAACAAACAAGCAAAGACAATGTATTGATTCAAGAATATAAAAGGTTTATAGATTTATTGGTGGTGTTATTTGGTACAACAAAAACCTGTTACCCTTTGACGAGATTCTCAATGTATCTTTTAAGTCTAACTGGTCTACTAAGTCGATGATGATTAGCCTAAGTCACAAAGTCACCCAAACTCAATAAGCTTCCTGAAAATTGACTATGAGCTAAATATAGGGGTGTCATGAATTTTAACCTTCAGAGTGTAATGAGGAAATGTATCTTGGAAAAAACACCTGGAAATATACCAGTGTTCTAACACGGCAAAATCAAGCAAATGTTTATTGCTTGGGGTTTTGTTGGTTTGCCAATAAATAGACCCTCACTATTCTAGGAAGTTACATTTTTAAAAAGCTGAAACTTCAAAATTTTCTTTTAAATTTCTTGAACTGATATAAAACAATGTGGAAAATTTAATTTCTAGCCATCAAATAGAACCATAGATGCTCAGCCCTGACAGGCACAGCCTGCCCTCTGGGGAGATTCAGCTCAGTGCTAGGTGCCCACGTAGACTGTTCCCTCATGACTATGTGTCCCGTTTTGTCAGCATGAGATCCCACATGTAAACCAAAATGGAATTTTAAAGTATCGAGACAGATCTTTGAGGCAAAAAAGAATTTCTTATACATGTTTTTAGTTTCCCAGAAAGTCAATAGTGTATTTCCCTTTTCCTGGTGTTTTGGGGAGATATGTACAATTTTATAATATGGCTACTAATCCCCGATGAATAAGCCAGTGTGATCATCTTCTCTCCCTAACTGCTTTTCTTCTTCCCTTTATGAACCTGCATGTGCAGCCCCATGAAAACAGAAGAATCAGTTCTTAGAGCCTCAGTCTTCCAACTAACAGCACAATCCCACTTCAATGTTCAGGAGGCACAGATTGACATTGCTTGGAAATATGGTGCAGAAAATCAGAGAATAAAGCCCAAACCGGGACTGTAAGAGTTTGACCTGGCGCTGGACACTCAGTAAACTACACCTTCATGCAGGAATCCTGTGCATTCTCAAAACTCCAGACTCTGAGATGAGCTTAGTTATGAAGTTCCCTTTTAAATCTGAAGGAGACTAATGATGGCAAATGGGCGATGATAACTTTCTAGCTGTAATATCTAAAGAAAACTTCTAACAGCTGTGACCGGCTTCCGGTCTTTTCCAACGTTTCTCAAAGCCTCCGACTCTGACAAGGCAGGGCCCTGCTGACCACGCTGGGTAAGTCACCCACAGCATGGAACGCATCACTGGAGTTCCTACCCTTGATGAAATCATCCTGGTTTTTACAGCCTGGCTCGCTTTTACAAGCACAAGGCTGTGAGGGTCAAAGCCCTGTTTCTTGTCATGTGGCAACTGAAGGAAGTTGAACACCCACCAGGAGACCCCGAGGTGGCCAGCTGGCACAGCAGCGGCCTCAAGTATTATGTTGCCCACCCACACAGTGTGTTTCAAACCAGTAAATAAAGATCACACAGTAGTTTTATAAAATTACCAACTATAAACACTTGGCTCATTAGACAAAATACTGATAATTATTTTTTTTAAGCAGAGGGTGATATTACATGAATCTTAAATGCACTGGAAGAATAAGCCCTTTCCAAATGCAATGACCATTCTGGGGGAGGGGGGAGAAAAAGAAAAGAAAAAACCCTTAAATGCTCTCTGAGACAATGCAGTCTGCTACTTTTCATGTTTCAGCCAAGAAACTACAGATCAGAACTAGATTTAACTACCAATTTTGGCCATAATATTAACATTTAATACGCTGTAGGATAGAGTCAGTACTCTCGGCGTTCTGAGAAGCTAGGCTGCTATGAAGTACATACAGCAGGCTATATATTAAGTGGTCTGACACAGAACACTTATGTCAGGCTCCAATTTCAGAACCTAACACAAAACCCTGATGTCCTGATAACGCAAGCTAGTGGGCTGGCTGGCAGGACTTCAACAGGGCCACTTGAATAGATGGCCTTCCTCAACAGTCTTAGTCCCACTGCACATGATCTTTAACTCATAAAATGATTAAAGCTGCATTAGGGATTATTTTTTTTTCTTTGAATAATAAATTGAATTTTTAAAATAATTTTAACCCAAATAATGAACATAGATTGGAAGAAAACTCTCATTGGATTAGATCAGGGCCAATCTTTCCAAGGACCATATATTTTCTCTCAATATGATTTCTAAACAATTTCAAAGCTAAGAGAGAATAATTTTTTAAAAAAATAAAGAATGCTATTGCTCTACAACTTTGAGTTTCACTTAGTCTATTGCTTTTTTAGTAGTCTTAGTTAACTTTTGTGGGGTATATTGTCTAGATCTCTGCCTAAGATTTCTGTTGGTTTGCTTTGTAAACTATTCTCAAGTTTTTGCAAATAAGCTAGAAACTGCATTTCCTACTGGATGCATGGGATCACCCAGGAAAATAGGTTTGGAACGACTATTCGACATCGCTGGGACGGTAGTATTTAAAATATTATTTTTAAGTGGGCCAAATTCCGTTACAAGATCAAATTGTTATTGACCCTTTGACTCCTCTGCTTTGAGCTTTGGTGGATAGTCCTAAGAACCAAGGAAATGCAAGAGTTTTCCAGGATGCACTTGACTATTTGACTTTCATAGCCCTCTTCAGTCCAGACCTTCTCCCCTCCAACATGCATGTATGGAAGGAAGGTCAAAGAGGACAAAGCAAATTTGTCCTCCCTGAGCACATCTCCACTGCACTCACCATGGGGCAGGACTTCCTTTTGTTAATCAAATTCTCCTGTGAACACATTGAAAATGCCCCACCTGCCAGAGCCTGGCCCTCAGGGGGGGACACAGTGCTGGTGTTTGTTTTCAATGTGGGAGGAGAAGTGAAGTGGAATGTAGGTGATGTGTTTGCAGGAAGCAGAGACTAGGTGGAAACAGCCAGTGTTGGGGGCAGAGGACCCCGTGTGCCGAGGCTCCCAACTTCCTGTCCTCACAAGCAAGAAGACAAGAGAAAAGGTTCAGAGGGCCCAAGAGAGCTTATGGCATGCTACTAAGGGCTAAAAGGGATGATTCTTAAATATACACAATTGGACCCATTACCAAAGACAACCAGAAATACAGAGATATTGACCAAGTCTGGAAGAAAGGGGAAGGCGACTGCCACAGGCCAAGGGGGCAGGTGGGCAATGTGCATAAGAGAAATTCCTGACCCAGGGGGCACGGGCTCCTCCGGGCCTGGCGTCTAAGAGGGAGGCCTGTAGGAAGGCTGCCCTTGGTCAGGGTGGACCCTGCATGGCCACACTGAAGGAGAGCACGGAGAAGACCAGAACTGAATCTTGATCCAGTCTCTTAAATTATCTAGAAAATAGGTTTGGAAAGATTATTCGACACCACTGAGAGGAGGCACAGCATCTGAAAGATCATGTGGAAGGGTATTAAATACCAAGACGTCTTCCACCCTTCGCTCAGTGCCAGGAAAACCAAGTGCCCTGGAAGCGGGCAGAGCCCTGGAGGATGACCCCGCAGCTCGGCAGAGGCCCACTGTGCATTGTCCCAGTCTCCGCTTTAGGAGGGGCTGTCAGAAGACAATCATCCTTGCACTGGACTTAATCAGAAGTGTTTCTAAACTCTCCTAGCCCACCACCCCAGTGCAAGCCAAGAGCACATTTTTTAACTGTACAACATTTGAAACTGGGCATTTTTTTCTTCTTTCTGTGATACATTTCCTTAAGTGGTTTAAAACAATCATTAGTTCTGATTTATGCCTTGTATATATAAAGAGTAAACCATTCTCTCCCTGCAGTAGTTTCCAAGATACCATTTTATAAAAGGCAAAGTATCTAGTTAACAAAAGAAACTGAAGTCATTAATAAGGAAAACTGCTTTTCTAGAAACCCAAACATCTGAATTGCCCAACTCGGAATGGAAATAAGCAATTTAAAATTTTATGATAAGACAAATATGTCACTGGGACACTGCTGGAGGTACATATGTTGAACTTAATTTTTCTCCTGGGAGGGGGAACTGCCTACAGAGGGAATCCATCAGTCTGGGGTGTAGATGGGGAAGGAAGGACAACAGAAAGAATGTTCTTCCTTGGTTGGGAAGTAAGATTGGGGAGTAACCCCTGGGTCCTAGGGAAGCTTCTATCCCTAAATTAAAATCCTGATTTTCTGGAACCCATGTTTTCTGAATCCTGCAGTTGTGTCTTCTCTTTAGGGTATACTTGCTAAAATTTTTACCCACAAAGAAAGAATAGCCTTGAAGTATATAGATAGCTCAAAGGAGTCTTTACGTAATTATAAATGAGTTAATCAAAATCTTGGCAGTACAAAAAAAAGGAAGTCCAGAGAGATAAACTTAAGAAACTCATCTTCTTCTTCACTCTCTCTCTCTGCCAGGCTCCACCAATGATATTAAACTCAAGAATAAAAATACTAAGTATACTTAGGAATCATTTACAGAAAAAAATAAAATGCTACGTGTCACTGACAAAGCAATACATTGTATAGCAGATAACTGGAAAACATTGACTGTAAAAGTGTTTTGATACTATAATTGCAATGTACATTGTTCATATCATCAACTGGGGAAAACAATAAAATAAATTCTTCATTTATTTAACAAATACTTCATTTGCCTTTTCTAAATGATTTATTACTTCACAATTATAGGAGGAAAGTAAGGATAAAAGCATGCACGTAAGGAGATTTCCAAGGAATATTTTTTAAAAACTCACACAAGTGATTATGATTCTGTTTTTGTCTCTATCTGTACATTTTAACACTTGAAATTCAAATTTAGAAAATGCTTAACGCTCAAACAAATTTTTTATAATGTTCTCCCATTTTAGATGGAGTTGGGTTTTTCTCCTGGAATGACATTGTAGCTGGGCAGGCATGTCTACTGTCAGAGGAAACAGCAGAGGAAACAAGTTAGACTTCCATACAAGACGAAAATGTCCAGCTGCTCTCTCTTTTTTTTTTTTTTTTTAAAGAGAGAGATGGAGAGAGAGAATTTTTTAAATATTCATTTCTTCTAGTTATTGGCGGACACAACATCCTTGTATGTGGTGCTGAGGATCGAACCCGGGCCGCATGCATGCCAGGCGAGCGCGCCACCACCTGAGCCACATCCCCAGCCCCCAGCTGCTCTCTTGGAGAGTTCATTCTCAGAAGTCTAAGTCCATCAGGTTTTTGTTACAATGATTTTTGCAAAAATAAAACTTACAGAACAAACAACAGACAACCCACACACTGTATAATTTTAGGCTAAACTTCAAAGTAGTGATGCAAATGAAGGCACTTGAGTAACTCTGCAAAGGAGTGACCCTTTTACAGAACAGTCACATGACCGATTTCTGTGTTTTTGTACTGCTTTCCCTTATGAAATTTCCACAGATTGGTGGCGGCCCTGGCATTTCTACCAGTGGTGAAAATGAGCTGAATTTTCCCAATAGCAGAATGCAGCGGGGCCTGCTCCACAGTCAGCATCCTGCCACGCCGCACTGGTGGGCCAGGCTCTGAGGAATCCTTAAATACCCACAGCCTTAGCAATTAAAATTTAGATAATTCAGAGAAGATTTAAAGGGGCTCTCTGTGTCCCATCATTCATTATTCTATATAAGAACCCCCGCCATGCGTACATCAGAGCTCCCCACAGGGAGAGGAGAGGCCCTGTCCCCAGTCT
Organism: Marmota marmota marmota; assembly: GCF_001458135.2. Taxonomy (NCBI): domain Eukaryota; kingdom Metazoa; phylum Chordata; class Mammalia; order Rodentia; family Sciuridae; genus Marmota; species Marmota marmota. The sequence goes on from NW_026000037.1 coordinate 4,254,732, forward strand.
ATCTCCCCACTGGATCAATCAGGACCTGCCTGGGGAGGGTCTCACTGTCCCTGAGGCAGATCCTGGAGGCTCCTGCCATCGCCCTCCCTGCCACAGGAAGCAAGCTTCCTCCTCCTGATTCCTGGCAGTGGCTCTACCTATCTATCACTAATGTTGGGAGGGCAGAAAGAGGTCAGGTTCTAGAGGCATATTAAAGGTAGAACTGGGCGTTTGCTGATGGATCGAATGTGTGCAGTGAGAAAAACCTGTCAGGAAGATGCCTGTCACGGTTTGGGTGTGAGGTGTCCTCCAAACTCTCCTGTGTGAGGCAGTGAAAGAAGGTCCAGAGGAGAAATGACCGGGTGGTCCTAACTCAATCCGGGAATGAATCCCCTGATAGGGATTGACTGAGTGGTAACTGGGTGGTGGGGTGTGGCTGAGGAGGTGGGTCCCTGGGGGTGAGCCTTTGGAGTATGTTTAGCATTTGGCTACTGGAATCTCTCTCTGCTTCCTGATCATCCTGTGAGCCACCTCCCTGCACCACACTCTTCCTCCCTGATGTTCCACTTCACCTTGAGCCCCGAGGAGTGGAGCCAGCTGTCGGGGGACTGGGGCCTCTGAAACTGTAATGCCCAGTGAACTTGGATCTTTTAGTTGCAGCAGTGAACAAGATGATTAAAACAACACCCTCCTCCCTCTTTTTTATAACCAGAGTAAGTGCAGGAATGCTGTGAGGGTTTCTGGTGTGTTTTTCTGAAATGAGAGCAGTGAATCTGGAAGATGGCAAATGGAAACATGTCAGGTAGATGTCGATCACAGAATTAGATGTAAGAGCACAGGAAAGGAGTTACCACTCAGAGCACGGGAGAGGGGTGAGAGTTGGGGGATGCGGGAAAGGCAAGGGTGTGACAACATTTAGAGTTAATTGAGCAATTAGTGTTGGACTAAAGAGAAGGATCCAGAAAGCAGACCAAAAGATGTGTGGAAGACCAAGAGGCTCGATTCAAGATGTCTCCGATTTGAGAGAGAACTCATGATGTTTTTTAAGTCACTGAATCTTATTGGAAAGGAATACAACTCTTTAAAAAAAAAAAAAAAAAACTGCAATGCTGTTGAAGCAAGACATTTTCTATGGAAAAATAAATGACTAAACAATAGCCATGAACTTCCATAAAGTTGTATTCAACTATAAAGATGTTTTTTGAAGAGAAATATAAATTAACTTCCACAAGAAAGAGGGCTTTGATGTGCTTACCTGTAATGATTGCCCAGAAAAACATTCCAAATCCAGTCAAAATGTATTCCCCTAAATACATCAAAGCTGTGCCCTCTGTTGAAGTTTCTGCTTAGTCAGTAGCTAATTTTACACAGGTCCCTTGCTTATGAAGGAATCTTTTGGATTGGCATAAACAGAACATACTCCTAGGTTAGGTTTTTCTCTTGTGCTTTACTTTTATTGCATATATAAAATGAAATCTCAAACAAAACTTGTCAATTTATTTAAAAGATTTTTTAAGTAGTGAATTATTTCAAAATCATATTACATAAAATAAAGAAAATAAGCATGAAATCCATGTGACATCTTAAGAGAAGTTATGTTGCAAACCTATAGAATACATTACCCATCCAGTACTTGGATAATGTCATAATGTTGTTCTAGCACACCAATTAGTGTTATCTTAGATATACTAGAAGTCTGAGTGTAGTCAAGACTTGGAACAACTACTTTTAAATGTGGGCTAATGTGTGATAAATGAGTAAAGGAAAGCTTTTTGTTAATTTAGGGGAAAAAAATCCAGGTGAATAATTCTTAGGTGCCAGTTAGTGTGTTATCCGTTAAAATATCTTCAGGGATAGAATTAAGAGTAAGGATTTCGGTCTTCAGTGCTGATATGTGGATTTAATACCCCTGAAATTTATTTTTAAAAGTTCTCAAATTATGTTTTCTGATTTTTTTCTCTTTTAGTAATATAATATCTATTGAAAAAAAGTCTTTGTTATGAAAGAGATGTCATATGTTAATTTCTACATTACCACATACACTCTGAAAAATATTTTTTAATTAAAGTATTTGTTTCAGTAAATCAAAATTATATTTGGGTACACTCGAGCGGACCAACACTTGTTTCTGGTGGAAATACTTGTTTAATTTTCAATTTATTAAAGGTTATTTCAATCATAGCATGGTTTACTTTTAAGACATTGAAGATGATATGAAATTTTTGTAATTTACAAAGACAGAATTGCAAATGAAAATGTAGTTTACCATGAAATAAGCATGGCATGCTTGGAATTTATTTTAGATCATATAAACCATGAAACTTTGCCATAACCTCATAAGTAAGGTCCAAAAATTCAACTATACAAAATATAGGGTAGTGGTATTTCAAGGTTAACAAAAACCAACATTTTTTTTTAGTGGATTTTCCAGTTCCTATGTGGTAAAACAAGAAGGAAAAAAGGAATTGCTATTTATTTTTTTACATGTTAGGCCCAGTAGGACAGGGACTGGTCACTGTGAGGAAAGCACGCTCCCTGTACTAAACTGACAAAGACGTGGATGGGTGTGAGGCAGCACTGCTGAGCACCTTCTCCCATTTCCCTACCACCCAGAGGAAGGAGCCTCACCTTTCCCACCCCATGGAGAACCTAGCTGGCCAGAACTTGGATGCCATTCGCCCATCCCAAGAGATCTGCTGGATGCTGTGGGCCTGAGCTGTGGGGGTCTCCGCGTGATGGGCAAGTCTTTACTTGTTGGTCCATTCCCCATCTTGTTTACTGCCAAGGTTTCTGAAGTTTATCTGATTGTGGAGTTGATTGTAACATTGCTGTCCTCATAGCCTTCCAACAAGTGTTTTTGTAATTAACAAGAACAGTCTTTCCAACTAAGGAACAGCTTCTCCAGCAAGAATGTAAATGGAACAGTTGAACTTCTCTAAGGAAAATGCTAGTCACTTTGCGTGTATTTGGTTTTTAGTCTTTGATGGGATATGTAAAACTGTATACGTTACTAAAACTACATTTTGCCAAAAGCAAATGTTATTTACAATATTTTTTTTTAAATGAGAGCTGTATCTCCAACCACAACTTATTTCTACATTTATTTTTCCTTCCATGTCTACAGGGGCTTGGGATAGCTCCTGAAGACACAAACAGGAGTAGCTCACAGCCGTGGTGTTTAAGTTATTCCAGTGGCCGTGGAAAACAAGTCAAGAAAAAACACTCGCGTGGTGAAGGCTGTAAAGCAAAGCTCATGTGGCTCAGCAGTACCACAAAGAAGCACAGAAATGTGAAGGCAAAACATCCATAAATAGAATGTTTGGAAAGAGTATCCAAAATTTAAATTTGGGTAGTCATAAAATAGATGAACAATTTGATGTTCTTTTTAAAGTTACTACTCACATTAGAGCAGAAATTCCTTTCAATGAATGGCAAAAGGGAATCGTTACTAAAACTACATTTGAACTACATTGAAAGGAAGTCAAGAAGACAGGGGAAGGTATCATGAATCAGAAGATTTCAGTTAGCTCTCTTGGATACAGACTCTAGAATATTATACTAGGGATTCCTAAGACATAAAACCTGCAACCTCAAAATGAAAAGATGATTACATTTCATATATGCCTCCCTTAGGGAAGAAAAACTATTATTTAAAATGAGGTTAGCCAGCAAATACAATTGTTTAATTTCAGCATGGGGTTGGATCCCAGGCACAGCTTTATAGCCATATTAGCAAGCATTAGTTTTAGTGTGTTTTTCTACCAAATCTGTTTAACATTTCTTTAGGGAGATAAAAATCAGAGTTCTCTTAATGCTTTTATCCACCGTCTCTATAACCAATTCCAAGATGAAAACACAAGAGAATTTTGCAATCACCCAGGATTGCAGTGCTCTGGGATAGTGCAGGACAGACATTGTGAGCACCACCCTCAGTGTGGGTCCCTGTATCTGTCCTCCTAATACTTCCAGATTCCAGCAGTTCAGACAGTGAGCAGAGGGGACGGGAACGGTCTGCCAGGGACCGAGACCACTGTAACTGCATTCTGTTCAGGACTGCCCTGGGTCTCAATCTTCAGTGGAGGGTGTGTTTGTTCTAACGGAAAATCGTAAGGCAGACACTCAATATGCTCCTTTAGGTCATTCGGAACACAATGTTCTTGCATTATCTACACATGTTTTTTTGTTTGAGATCTATTTTCATTTTCTAAAAGTGTTTAATTCTCAATTCTCTTAACTTGTTCTGTTTATTTAATTGTATCACATACTGTACAACTTCTCACATGATTTCAGCAAAGGATGCTGAGAAAGCTTTAAATTATTAAATAAATAACTCTGGATTTTCTTGGAAATCTGCCTGTTTGTCCCTTAACTCTCTTACCAGTTAGCATCGTCTGTCTCCTCCCACCTCCGTCAGTGTCCCTGCCCATCATCTCTCATTGACTTCCCAGGTCACCTTGCAGACGCTGGTGTTCCCTGAGGTCTTGTGCTCCACATCATACTCATCTCCATTCTTCTCCAGCCGCCATTTCTCCTGCTCCTAGAGCGTCAGTAATTCCAGTGTGGCCTATTGTATGTACAATCCTAACCAATGCCTCCTCTGATAACTTCAATCGCTGTAACCTTGGTGGGATGTTTATTAAATAGAGTATGTTACAACATGAATTCAGAAGATTCCCTTGTTTTCCAATATGTTTTACAAATTCTGTTTTTTATCTTATTTCTACTCTATTAATTGAAATATGTCCTAAATAAATAAAATTAGGGAATATAACATGGAAGGAAGAAAACTCTGGTCCAAAGATTGTGTACTTCATCCCCACTTGACTCCATCACAGTGAAAACTCACTTGTTCCAACCATCACCCAGTAAATGAACTGACAAAGCCATTTGTTTACTTCTTATCCTTAAGGAATCATGTTTCCTATTGATTTCTTTGCTGTGTATTTTAGATACTGGGTCAATGCAAACTACATATGTTTATTTCCTGGAAATTAAATAAAAAGTTTTTAAAAGGTGGACATATTTTTATTTTTCCTAATTGGTGCTTATTGAACTGTCACTTAGAAAAATACAGTTAATTCACAGAGTAATTCAATTTATAGCTTTTTATTGGGGTAAGTTTTCCTAAACACAAGTATGTTTCCACCAGAATTGGTGGAGAGGAATCATAAATAAATTGGTGAAAAGCAATCATTTCATAAATGAAAACATTTTGCAATTATATAATTTTTTAACATATTAGACATCTTCTTTATAAGCAGATAAACTATCGTTGCTACCTGGAGGTCATCCTGTAAGCATAAGTGGCTACTTACTGGAAATAACTAGTGCATTAACCCAAAGAAGTAGTACTGAAATTGAGTTGCTACTTTTGAAACAACAGAAGACTGAGCACTTGTGGAAAAAAGCTGGGGACATTTTGAACTTCACTCTTTTGTGCCGTAGTCTTATTTTGGCTGGCCCAGAGTAAGCTTTCAGATTCCCTTAAAGATGTTAATCACTTGATTACAGAATGTTGTGTCAAAAAAAAATTTTCTTTGTTTGTGTGTTTCTGACTTTAATTAAGCCCTTTGGGTCAACACTGGAAAATGTATTCTCATGAAGTTTGATCTAAGACAAAGCATAACCTAATTTCAGAACTTATTTCTTTATTAAAACCAATTTGTTCCAAAGGCAGTTTATCTGGGACACTTACACACACACACACACACACACACACACACACACCCCACATAATTTTCTTTCTATCTTCTTCCTCCAGAGTGGATATTCACAAATGAGATACTAGTTCTAATTTGACATAGTTGTAGAAGAAGAAAACCATGGGGAAATGTTTCTATTGTAAAATAGAACAAAATAATAAATTCTAATATCTACTATGAAAATATATGGATTTCATTATTTATAATTATTATCAATTTAGAACAAACTCAATAAATGTTAAAGGAGATAGTTATAAGAGCCTATAATTTTTAAATAAATATAACCTCTCTAGACTAAAACCCAATGAAGTTCACATATAATCCCATTGAGTAGAAAATGAAACAATAATTTTCTTCTGTTTTTTAATCTGTCCATGTCTTTAAAAATTCTTGATATTTGCTATAATTCAAAGAGATATTAAAAAAACTCCTAAAGGAGGTGGAAGGGGAGACACAAAACTGCCCTTGTATCTTTCATAGTCTGGTTAAGAGATACAAACCACATAAAAAACATAACCTCTTTAAAAAACATAACTTAACGTAAGAAATGGGGAACTGGTCATTGGAATATTAGAAGGTAATGAAAGAGAAACTAAGCTATCACGTTGAAAGCCACTGTGGGAAGCAGATACCATCCCTAGAGTTTGAAGAATAAAGGGAGGATGCTGAGAGTAATAACTCCTTTTTGTTTTGGTAACAGGAATTGAACCCAGCAGCACTTAACCACCAAGCCGCATCCCCAAACCTCTTTATTTGTTTATTCTGAGGCTGGGTCTCACTAAGTAGTTGAGAGCCTCACTAAATTGCTGTGGCTGGCTTTGAACCTCAGATCCTTGTGCCTCAGCCTCCAGAGCCATTTGGATTAGATGCATGCACCACCTCGACCCACCAGAAATGCTAACTCTTGAAGCAGGTCCTTGGTCTTGCTGAGCTAAATACCTTCCAGGGACGCTGTTTGGTGGCTGGTCTGCATCAGAGCTTGGAAGAGGGGCTTCAAGAGCTGGAACTCTGATTTCCAAGGAATGGATGCTGCGTGGCTGTTGCCACTGTCATTGAGGTCACAGGGAAAGTCCTGGGAAAACTCCAGGTCACAGCAACTAAGCTGAACCCCCATTGCTACCTGGGAGAAGCAAAGCCCTGCCATCCCACGGGACAGGAAGCCAAAGGGTGCCCTGAGAAGGGGACACTGCCTTTTCTCCTCCAAGCCACTCTTTGCTTATACTCTCAGTGCAGCCTGATAGGAACCTCAGTGACAGCAGGTTGCAGCTTACAAACTTCCAGCCCCAGTAAATCCTTTTGTAGAAGGATGGTTGAAAGCAAAGAAAAAAGCTTAGCAATTAATGAGCACAACCAACCAAACTGAACTCTAGAGATGGCAGCGTCCTTAGGTGACTTTTAAAACTGGGAAATCAAATTGGAACCTGTTCCAAATCTTCAAGGTGACAAAACATAGAGGAATTTGGATATTCTTTAAAGGAGTTTCTGACTGCTACTTTGAATAAGCTCTTATGAAAGATACAACAAGACTAAACCTTAGAAAGATAAAATATGAGCAAAACTATAGAAAAAGAGAAAAATACTCATACAAATCTGACTCCAATGCATACACAAGCAGAATCTAAAAATTATATCTGCATAGAAGACAGATGATGAGTAAAGAAAAGGGAGGCTTGGCCACCCCCATGGGGCACAGGCAACAGGTCAAGGCTTAGGCTACCTGCAGGTATGTGGTGATGGCAAAGTGCCCTGAACTGCATGTGTCTGTAAAGAGAACAGTTCTGTTGGATAGAGAGAAACCAACAATATATTTATCCTCAGGTTCCCCCAAATCACTAAACTACATTTATCCAAAAAATAATTGGCCTTAATTTTAAATTGTTATAATAAGAAAATGTGTCTTCTAGAAACACAGTCATATTTGCTTATTAGCTATTACACTTCTCACTTCATATTTGTTTTTTTTTTTTTTTTTTTTTTTTTTT
>NW_026000037.1:4262418-4288083 GCF_001458135.2 Marmota marmota marmota
ACTTCATATTGTTCAATTTTTTTTTTTTTTTTTTTTTTTTTTTTTTGCAGAAGTATCCTAGAATTTTTCCCAAAAAATTATGGTTCTTATTTTGGGGTGAAATAAAACTAACTAAGAGGAAGACAGGAATTCCTGCAGAAGAAATTTATTTTTTCAGTACTCACCTGTGTGCTTAAAGGGACATAATTATACTATATCATCTAATGGAAAGTAAAACTAAAACCAAGCAATTATTTCTAGAATGAACCATAGCTACACATAAAGATATACTTGGAAAATAAAAACCTAGGTGCAACACGAACTTCGATTTATCTCTTCTTGACATTTATCATTATAAATAGTCTCATTAAAGTTTCAAAAACATTCATTTATACCAAATTTATTGCACATTAGCATGAATATAAAAAAATTGTATAAATAAATATTTTTGATGCTATTGAAAAGTGGCTATCATTTATTGAGTGTCTCTTATGTACTCTGAACCATTCTGTGTGTTGCAAATGTCGGGGGGAGGAAATGGCACCCATGCCTTAGTGTGGCATCTGCTGAGGGAGGCTGTGTGTGCTCCACGGTAATGAACCACAGACTAAGGCAACAAGGAGCACAGCAGGGCAGGGTGGTGGGTGGTCGATGGTCACCTAAGTGACAAAGGGAGGAAGCTTCCCTGAGAGAGGGCCTTAGAATGCAGACAGGAAGTAGAAAGAGACAAAGAACAGTTATGTTATAGAAGAGAAGGTGCCAAAGACCCTAAAGCAGGTAGCTTGGATGTCCAGAGAGCTGCAGGGGACAGATGTAACAAAGGAGCACAAATACAAGAGGCACACCAAGGGTAAAGAAGGTCAGGTGAGGGCACCTTGCAGGCTGGCCTGGCTGCTGCAGCATACCTGAGTCTTAGTAAGGGCCACCTTAGCCCTGGCCACAAACTGCCTGCCGCAAGCTCAGCTTGACATTTCATTCCACAACTTACATCCTTAACTGAGTATATAAACAATGCTTTCTGTGTTCACACAGCAAATATGAGAGAAGAAATGGATCCTAGACCAAACCAAAGCTGTCCCAGTCAGCACATAAGACTGGAGACGCTCAGGCTGGTGCTTTAATATTGAACAGAGGTGAAAGCCCCAGGCACGCACAGGTGGCTCCCATGGTATTCATCTGTGGCTCAAAGGAAATGATCTGTCAACAGGGAGCTTTGCATGAAATAAATCCCGGTCCTCTCCACCCTTGATCACTTCCCATAAAATCACCTTCCTTCTAGAAAAGTTACTTCTAAAATAATAAGCAAGTATTATCCATTTTAGGTTATACTAAATGTAAAAGAAATCATTGATAGTCTTAAAGGTTGGATTAATAACCCTCATAAGAAAACAATCAACATTTGCTTACTTGCATTTTTAAAATATGCTAAACAAATTAATTATTTATTAATAAATAAATATGTGAAAAGAGACAAATCTTGATTACAGGAGATTTTTTTCAGATAATTTTAAAACTTTCTGAAAGGAAACTGAAGATTTGAATAATGAGAAACACACAAAACACTGATGAATGGGGCAATATTATAAATATTTCAATTATCACAAAGTTAAACTATCTATTAAATACAGAACCAACAAAATTTTCATTTGAGAATTTCAGAAAGATATGAAATTTCAAATTTAAATAAAAGAATAACTGTCAATATTTACTTAAAACACAGTTCAAAAAGGCCATAGAGGCCAGGCGGCCCACCCCTGTAATCCCAGCTGCTCCAGAGGCTGAGGCAGGAGGATCAGGAATTCAAAACCAGCCTCAGCAACTTAGTGAGGCTCTAAGCAACTCAGCAAGACCCTTTCTCTCTCTCTCTCTCTCTCTCTCTCTCTCTCTCTCTATATATANGTGTGTGTGTGTATATATATACATATATATATATATATATATATATATATATATATATAAAGGCTGAGATGTGGCTCAGTGGTTAAGGGCCTCTGAGTTCAATTCTTGATATCAAAAGAAAAAAAAAGGCAGAGGGGGAATTGGCCTATTATTTATAAAGAAGAAAATGTATTTTACAGAACTTAACTATATAAATAGAAAGCTAGATCAATTAACAGACCCAGATTTATGTGGGGACATAACAATTCCAATATGGAAAGACACATTATTGATGAAGGGATAGAACACTTAAGAGGAATTGGGTAAACTGCCTCACTCTGAAGAAAACATAGAAGTAAAATGTTTTCTAATACAACACACAGACTAGGAATGATAGTGTGTTAAAAGCCTAAATGTTAAAATAAAGCTTTTAAGAATCTCCTTTTGAAACACCCATTGAAAAAAACTTCTGAAATAAAATCTGTAAAAGTGTATAAGAAGAATAAAAAGATGGAAAAGATGGAATCGATTAAAATTTTTTTTAAAAATTGGCATAGTCAAATATTTAAAAAGAGAATTAAAAACAATTTTATAAAATCTCTTCCAGAAAAACAGAAGAGGGAGTACTCCCCAACTCAGTTTTTGAGGTCAGATACAAAAGCCATACAAAATAGAATCAAGAAAAAAACAAACAACTACAGACCATGTTACTAATGAACTTAGTAACAAAGCACATGACAGCACATAAGCAAGAAATCTTAGTATTGAGTAAAAATAGCTACAGGCTATAATTCAGTGGGTTTTTTCCCAAGTCTGCAAATCTTTGAAAAAATAATAAAAGTAATCAATAGGCTAATGAACAAAACTGATCTCATTATATTACTTGAATGAATATTTGACATAATCCAATACTTATCAATGTTGAAAACTTACCCCACTGAGAATAAGAGTCACCAGCTAAACTTGACAGAGTGTAAAAGTCCTGGTAGCCAGAGTTATATGGTGAGAGATCAAGATCTTGAATAAGGGAAGGACAGCTGCTTTCACCCCTCTTAACCAATATAGCATTAGAAGTTCTAGCTGCTGCAAAAAGGTAGGGAAAAAATAAAGAAAACAAACTGGAAACATGATATGAAATAGTCCACAATTATAGAGGGTTCTGTATGCACAAAACACCCAAGAATATATAGAAATATCTCCTGTAACCAATCGAGCAGTTTAACAATTTTGTAGGATACCAAAACATATAACCCACATTTCTACATGCAAACAACGATAATGTGGAAACCCAAAATAAAAATGTCTTCCATAATCACTCCAAAGAATGTTACATATTTTGTTATACATTTAACATCTACAGAGTATATGTGATAAAATCATAAAGCATGGTGATAAAATAAATCAAGGAAAAACTAACCAGAGAAAGATGCTGAAAGACTCAATCAGTTCAGGGGTCTCTTATCCTAAATTGGTTTAATAAAGGCTGACTGTGATTCCTTCCAAATTCCAGCAGGCTTTTTTGTTGATGTAGGCAAGGTTACTCTAAAATTTGTATGGAAATGTGGAAATCATAGAATACTTCAAACTCTTAAAAAATAAAATGGAGAGATTCACCCTACCTGATAGCAAGGCCAGCTACCTCTGCACAGCCAACGAGATGCAGAGGTCGAAGGATGGACATCAAGGTCATCAAAGCAGAATAGGGAATCCAAGAGCAGACGCACGGGAATGAGCCTGCTGGCGTTTGGTAAAGGAAAAAGAGCAGTCCAAAGGAGGAAGGAGAGCCTTTTCTACGTCAGCTTAAGGAGTGCTGGGAAAGTTGGGCATCCATGGGGGAAAAAGAAATCCTGGCTGAAAGCATTGCCTTTATGTAAAAGTAACTTAAGTGGATCCAGATCTAAATGTAAGATGTTAAAATGAAAACTAGTAAAAACTAGTGATCTTTTGCTCTATTGCCAGGCAAAGAACATAATTTTTCTTAAGAAAAAGAAAAAAAAATTTTGCTTTGTCAAGGACCTTGTTAAAGAGCATGACAAGACAAGCTATTGATGGTAAGAAAGTATTGCAAACCTCATATTGGGCAATTGACAAATATCTAGAATATACAAAATGCTCTCAAATTCCAAGAGTAAATATAGCAACTAATGCATTTACAAAATGGGCAAAAGGTTCATATATTTCACCAAGTAGGATATACAAGTGTTAAAAAGTACATGAAAAAATCTTCCACATAATTAGCCATTTGGGAAATACAGAAGGCATGGTGAGATATTGCTGCTCACCTACAAAAATAGCTAAAATTAAAAGTAAGAAACAATGTCAATACCATACAATGTCAGGAATGTAGACAAGATGTATCTACATTGAAGACAGAATGTAAAATGAAAGTCACCCTGGAAAGCATTTAGCTAGTTTCTTACAAAACTAAACCTGTATCTACTGTATGTAACTCAACAATTACATTCTAGATCATTTGTCCTAAAGAAATAAAAATTAATGTTCATACAAAAACTTGTGCATGAATGCTCATCACAACTTATAATTACCCAAACAGGAATGACTTTGGTTGTCCTTCAGTGGGTAAAGGCAAAATAAATCACCGTACTCCATACCATGGAATACAACTCAGCAATAAATGGAAGCAAACTATTGATACTTGCAAAAACTTGCATGAATTTCCTGATCATTACGTAGAACGAAAAAATATAGTGTAATGGTAGAGTAAGGTTCAATCTCCTGTACTGAAATTAAAAAAAAAAAGAATAGACAAATCAAATGTTGTGAAAATACAGTAAAAAATTTGATACAACCATTAGTAGAATAAATCTAGATGCAGACACAATAATGTGAGCAAATCTTAATATAGAAATAGGATTTCCTACTTAATAATTCATGAGTTAATATAGATATTAATATAGATATTACCCATTTAATGATAAGGATTCATATCTAGTACATTAAATGTATAGGGAGAATGTTTAGACCAGGGTCAAAATGAATGAAGAATAAAGTAATATTCTTGAAAAGTCAAATATTTTATTGATAACATATTACATCGCTGTACAAGTAATTTTCCTCCTGTCCCAGAAACGATAACCAGAGTACAAAACCCAAATCCAAGCTGCTAATTATCTGGTATTCAACGAGGCTGATCATGGTGATCTGTAATAGCTAGGGGCAGGCAGTTCCCTCAGGACTTGAAAATGTTGAGAGATGGTTGAACAGGGTACTACCTCAGATTATCACCCTAGCAACAACTTACCCTTCGATTCACAGGTGCTAAGTATCCAAGAAGGACAGAGAGGGAGTAACCCTCTCCAGATCTCTGATCCCACTACTCTGTGAAGAAGCATGTTTACTCCATAAGCTAAGTAAATGATAAAACCAGGAGAATCTCTCATAGACCTTGAGAGCCAAGATGTCCATACCTCTAGACCCAAAGGACGCTGTGGGGCTGAGGCAGAGACAGAGCAGAGCCCAGAGTCAAGGACATCTTGGGGGCCAGTCATTTTGAATCTGCCAGGTGACCTTGGAGAAATTACTCTGTGTGTTGTTGAATAGCTTGTCGACTCAGTAGCCCTCAGGACTGACCACACATTTGATTTTATGAAGGCGAAACCTCTGAAATGCTAGGTCTTGTGAAAGTGGGTTGCTTGAACGTGACTTGCATTTCATGCCAAAGACTTAGAAAAGTCTTATTATGACAAATTCATCTGGAAGACCGTAAGGATATTAAGTTGTCTGGCCATTAAGTTCCTAAAAAGACACACGCCTGATCCGAAGCTGACAGTAGAACCGGGGGACCACCTGGGATATCACCCCTATCGCACAGTCAGTGTTTCAAAAGTGACACTGTTAAGTGACTTATACTGTGGGAGGGGGGAGAGCCTCCCAGAAAAACAGGATTATGTATATTAGAAATCAAGGACCAATTTGGGGTGGTCTATTTTCGCTTATCTGTCCTGTTGGACCTATGCTATTTATCTTAATGGCCACTTCATGCTTTGAACCTCTCTATTTCTTACAATATCAATTGCAGTCCCCCTAAACCAAGACAGTATCATCCCTAAATCCTACCAATCTGTTTGCCTCTGGATTTCCAGAATTCATGCTAGTTCCTTCTAGAATGGACATTTTAAATACTTTCTAATTGTATGTACCCCACAGAACACGGGAGTTCTCCATTGAGTGTAAGTTAGAATAGGGGGGTGGGGGGTCTATAAATCCCTTAACCTGACCAGAAGTCCCAGCTCACTACTTTCTGCCAAGACAGACCAATACAAGAACCTGCTGGTGACCCCAAGCGGAGTGCGAGGCCGACTGTGATAACAAAGATGCCACCTTGGAGTCCTCGTGGTGCTCGGGAGGCGATGGCCAGGGAGACTGTTCACCACTGCTTGAAATCTGAACTCACACAGCACAAGGAAAGTCTTTGAAAAGTCAGGGAACTTATTAGGCATGGGAGGCCACATTTTTTGCCATAATAGGAGTTCAGTGTTCAGAGAAGCACTTTAGAAGTGAATGCTGGAAGGTGAACTATCTTGATGAATGAGTTGCTTTTCCAAGAGAGCCACACCACGTATTATAATCCAGGAGCTCCATCCCCAGACCAGCACCCGATGATTCAGGCTGATGGATTTGTAGAATTCCCAAAGGAACCAGAAACACCATCCATGGGTGACAGTCTCAGGGCATGACTCTCACAGAGTCCCTGCCCCAGATGGCCTGGGTGTTGTGCATAGTGCAACTGTGTGGAGGAGGAAGGACTGGGATCCCATTCTCCAGCTTGACCTTGGGCCAAGTCGTCTCCACCTCCTGCAGCATGTCTCACAATGATCAGGGATTCTTATACTCATGGTTCTCCTTTCAACTGCATTTTGCAGTCTGTTTACCCTGTGCAAAATGTTTCTCTTTCCTCCTTTTCACCTGGTTAACTTCTTCTTCTTTTTTTTAATAGCCAGCCATTATTTCTTGGGAAAAATCTTTCCTGACACCTCTCTCCTACACTTTCATAGTACCATGGATCTTCCTTTTGTGGCAACTATTATAATATTGTATTTAGCTTGTTGGATTATTTGACTGAAGGGTAACTGTTTCACCAGACTAAACTTTAAAAAGTCATGGTGCACTTAGCCCAGCTCACTCTTGGACTCCTGTCATCTATTATTTATCAATTACATGTTAATCACCCAAATACTGGGATGGGTGGGTGAATGGAAAACAACCTTGCAACAAAAAATACTTCTGATTTTACCTTCCATGAAAAAAAAATTACATATAGAATACTTTCCCAATGAGCAGGATGGGGACACAGCATGATATTTAAATGTGTAAAGAAGATGATTGTTTAAAAAAATTTTAATACCAAGTTGCTGAATTAGACATTATAAGCATGGAAGATGTTAGCCAAAGTGATTCATGGCAAATGATTATTCAAAACACTTATTATAAAAGAAAAGACTATTCAAAATAGAAAAAAAAAATTTCTCACTTTTCATTTTACAGTATTTTCTCAGAAGATGTTGTGCAACCAAACGCAAATATGGAAATCTGAGTTTAGCATCTGTGAACAATAAGAAAATGCTTTATTCATTATAAACAGAGATGCTAAGAAAATTAAACTTAAAATCCATATTTAAAAAGCATGTATTTTTCTGAAGAGTTTAGTTTTATGTCATGGGGAAATGATCAACTGAGAGTATGCACACACAAAGATAAATGAGAAAAACAATAAAATTTTAAAGTATTCTTAAAATAAGCCATTTGCTTCTTCCTTCCATCAGAAGACCATAAGCTGAACTGGAGTGAGTTGAAATTAAATAATATTTACCAAGTGTGTCCTGAGGGCCTCGCCCTGAATCAAGTGGTGTAGGATAGAAATGGAGCATGCAAGACACAGTGTCTTTCCTGTTTCTGATCCAGAGGAGGCAGATAAATATGAATCTGAATTAAATACATGAGGCCAATTGGAAAATAAAATACAATGAAATTTATTCGTAAAGTCAAAGAACTGACATGCTGGTAAAGAGTTGGGTATCAATGGAAGATTTTTAAAAAGAAAAAATAATAGGAGATTTTATAAGAATAAAGCCTGAAGAGATACTTCAACTCTTGTGGTTACATCTACTTCAAGTAGTTTCTTCCTAGGTCAACTTGTATGGGGGTCGCCTCCTGAGGGGCGAGGAGTTCCTTGTCTAGTTTGTGAGGACTGAATTCATGCAGTTAAGGGGCACAAGCAGGATGGCCGGATTATTGTCCTGATCCTGGACCCATGCTGAGAACCTCTGTTCTCAGGGAAGGGTGCTCCCATCTCTGCACATCTTGTGACAAGAGGCAGAGCAGTACTTTGCTCTGGCTTATCTTTTCAGGAATATCTATAAAAGGAACAACCTTGGATAAAATGTCCTCCAGAACAAAGGACAGGCATGAATGGGACACTTTGGCTCCAGGTTCTTTCCCTTCTGTGCAATTCCCTGCATGAGTGAACTGGAAGACCAAAGAGGAGTCTCCTGCCCTTTGCCCCCAGTCAGTGTAACAGGACCTGAGGGTGCTGCTTCTACCTGAAAGTGTACACACATGACATGAGGCCCGGAGCAGTCACTCAGTGCTTGATGTTGTCAGTCATCTTCTGAATATTCTTGGCAAGTCAGAAGCCACAGTCATAAATGGTTGGTTACAAGATGCTGCAACAACCCTGTCAGAAAAGATGACAGATAAACACCGATAAACTCGAGGTGTCTGTTCACTAAGAAAGTTTCTGGGGGTTATGTAAGCAGATACTCAGGCTTTTCTATAAAATTCAGTCATTTTGTTGGGCAACTATCTGGCCAAAAATCATTAGCACCCATTGGAGCCTTTGGGCATTGGAGAGGGGCGTGGTTCATTATTGCCTTCCTCTTGCTCATCCATAGTGGCTGACCAATGAACGAAGGAGGATCCATTCAGTGAGGAGTTAAATTTTAACACCTTGGAGTCAGAGTCTCTATCACTGACAGTTTTCCTGACTGCAGTCTGGAGAAAAGGGTGACAGTCTCCCCACCTAGAGGGATTCCTTAGGGTTTGAGCTTACCGTCTTCCTGCCAGGACTCCCGCCTCTACTCCTTTTGAAAGCTGCTAATAGACTGCACCTAGGTTCCTGTCAATGCTGAGAGCAGAAGAGCCTTGTTCTCTGCAGTCTGATATTCCCATCATGGAGTAGAACTATGTGCACTCAGAACCTAGCAAAGCCTGAGAAGCTTGGGAAACAAAAGATTCAAAAATATAACCCGTCTAAGCTCAGGAGCACCTTGCCATTACACGAAAACATGGCAATAATCTTCTTCTTTGCCAACTAGAGCAAAGTTTCTGGCTCTCTGGGACCCTTGATTCATCAGTGCTGAGTTTGGGTCACTGATGGACCCGTGAGGCTATCCTGCCTTGGAATCACCTCAGACGCGGTCACTTTGTCAATGCACAGAATTCAAGGCCATTCTCAAAGTTCCCTTCAAAACTCAGGTGGTTGGTTCCCTTGACAACCCTTGTTATACCTCGGTGACTCTGGGTTTGCTGCCAATGACATAGGTGTTTCATTGTCACTTTGAAAACTGTAAACTGACAGGCTGAACAGACTTCCTTTTGGAATCATTAACTATAGAAACAAAAGTTGGCTGCTTTTGAAACCATCCAGTCCACTTACGTAGACACTCAGAGCAAGGGCCAGTTCTGGGACAGTTGAAAGGAAACAACTGTTGCTCAAAGGTACATCGCCCAGATTGTCACCGTTTCTACCTATGCCTGACATCGCAGCAGACATTCCACAGGTTCAGTATTAAACCCTGTCACAGTGCATTTCTTTTGTCTCCACCCGGGAGTCTTATGGAGGTTTCTACCAGCATCCATGAAACTAATTCACTTGTAATTAGCATGAGATCTCTGACGTCTCACGATTCTTGACATCTAATAATAACTTTTAAATCTGGAATTTGACTTGTACAATAGTTTTCATGTGTGGTATTTTGAGTGTGGAAATGTGTATATATGAATGTGCATGTGCACATGTCTCAGTATTTCAGTTAATAAAATCTATTTATAAAATTTCCATATGATTATGCATGAAAATGGAAAGTTTTAGACTATTCATTAGAGCAGTTTCCCAGATATGCTTTGTACAGACAAATGCTAATTGAAGTGCTATATTAAATAGATCTCCAAGTAAAACTCTGGCACAGTGAGACACAGCATCTTCAAGACTGCTATAATTTTAGAACCAAAATATTTCAATTAATTAATATTCATATCAGCAACAAGCAGTAGGTTAAAAGTTGTATCATTATAATGTAGATAGCGCTATTTTGTTGCTATTTAATAAATAGCATATCAGATACTTGTGGCTAGGAATGATCAGTGTAGTAGTTACATGTGTACTACATTATCATTTTAAAAAAATAAATAAGTCTCCCTGAGATATTCTAAGTAAAATACTGAATTCAGAGGATGTGTGGTAGAATTTTTAAAGCTGTGATTTAAATTATTGTTAAGAACATGAAGTTTTTCCCAAAGTTGGGTTTATTTTTCCATGAGAAAATAGACTCATTAGATCTGCTGCCATGCAAGCTAATGCTGTGCTTTCCACCAGAACAAATGACAACTCGGCTGGTATTCATTGCCCCAGAAAGAAGATGAAAATTTCAAAGTCAGCTCTTTTGGATTGTTTCCTACATATACAGTACCAACTGAAAAAGCACATTAAACATTCCCTGAACACTTAGAAGAGTGTCTTTATCAGTGAGAACAGTCATGAAGGAGGGGATCAACATTTTACAGAACTCAGTACAGTTTTCTCCCTGAAAGAGAATAAAAGTTGCCCTGTATAATCATTCCTTCTAAGATGCAACGTCAGACCAAGAATTTGCCAAAAAAGCTTCATCCAACTGAGTTTTATAAGAAGAAACTATCCTTTCATTTTTTTTTCTTTAAATGTTTGGAAATCATTTTATATTTTGGCCTCTGTGGTCTCTTAGGAGTTGGTTACATGGAAGAGTCTTTTCACACTTACAGTGACTCTAGCATTGTTAATTGGAAAGTGTTTTGCCATTATTTGTTGCCTTGTTATTGAGTTTTAGCAACCACCATGTAAAATTGTGCAATTTAATGAAAATCCTTCTTGAGAAAAGGAAAATACGGTATACTAAAACTCCATTTCAGTTTCAGATAAATGAGTAGCAAACTAATAATTCAATGCAGAATTCCATGAAATCTTGATTCCATTATTTTATTGTCTCTGGTAGCCATTACACCAAGTAGAATAGCAAATGTATCACTTTAGTTTGGCCTGCTATTTTTTCATTTATTTGTTAGAATTTTTTTTTTTTTCATATTGGAGAGTTCACTGATACAGATGGCATATATTCAGTAAAACTATAAGCTTATTATACCAAATTCATGCAGTTATTCCAAACTTATGGCCTACTCCACCTACTCTTAATCAAGATGGGCATGACATCTTAAGTAAGCTATCATTTTCAGATGTGCCCTTCTAGTGTGACTGAATGTGCTGTGTTTCTGGGGGAGGTGATTTAAAAGTCTGCCCACCTGAATTCTGCCTGGAAGTCCTTCAGGCTTGGTCTGGAGTGCACAAGTCTCAGCTTTCCAAAGTAACTAAACCTCCCTGTGGAAGCAAGCCTTTGTAGACATGTGAGTATGCACATGCTACACTTTGAAGTTCCCAAAGTATTAATTAAAATTATACCTTGCTTTTCCCATTACTATTTCCCATTTTACCTATCCAAGTTCAAATAAATGTTGATAACATATGTGCCTAGAACTAATTAATGGCAATCCCCAAACTCCTGAAACACATTCTCCATCTATGGAAAAAAATTAGAAATTAAGACATGGACAAACAGGCGGACATTCTTACATACATGTAAACTGTGTCCAATTTTTGTTTGTGGAAACCTGACACCTTTGGGAAACACTCGCCGTGTTTGGATAATGCATTTGTATAATTTGGATAACTGATGCCAAGAACCCTAGATGATGGCGTTGGCAGAATTATTTCATTCTGAGGATTGTGAGAAAGAAGCTGTCCCTGCCTCCTCCCCAGATGAAGGTGGTTTCTGGCAGCCTTCAGTCTCCTTGACTTGCAGATGCACACCCCAATCTGCATACATTTCCACAAGGCACAGTCTTTGTGTGCTTCCCTGTTTCTAAATTATGCATTTTTTTTTTTTTGGTACCAGGATTGGACTCAAGTGCACTTCACTACTAAGCCACATCCCCAGCCTTTTTTAAACATTTTTACTTTGAGACAGGGTCTCACTAAGTTGTTGAGGCTGGTTTTGAACTTGTGATCCCACAGCCTCAGCTTCCTGAGCTGCTAGGATTACAGGCATGCACCACCACACCCAGCTAAATTGTGCTTTTTAATAATGAAAGCAGTCATATCTTATTAAAGGTCTTCTCTGGTCTGAATGTTGGTGTTCTGTTAAAATCCATATGTGAGAACTTAATCCCCAATATGATAGCATTAGGAGGCTGGACCTGTAGGAGCTGATTATACCATGAAGTTGGAATCCTCATGAATGGGATTAGTCCCCTTTTATGAGAGGCTTCTGTCATATGAAGACCTCTATAAAGAACCCAAATCAGAAATCAAGTCAGCTGGTGCATTGATAATAGACTTCTCAGCCTCTGGTGCTGTGAGGAATCTATGTTGGTAGTTGTAAGTTACCTTGTCTAGAATGCGTTGCTGTAGCAGCCCAAATCATCTAAGACACACACCGCCCTTCTCCAGTATGAATTCATATTAACCTTCATATCGGCAGCATCTGTTTCCAAATGAGGACTTTTGGAAAAGTTAGGACTTTTACATATAAATTTTAGGACACAATTCTATTCATAATAGTAGGAGATTGATGTATTGTCCTATGTCATTGTGGAAGCAAAACTGACATGTTTTCTGGAATATTCTCTGCAGTAAAGGCAAGATATTATTATTGTCAGCTTAGCTTCTGAGCCTGATTGTTGGCCTTTTTCAACATCTCAGGGTTGTTTATGGTCTAGTTTTCTTCCTACACTAGAATTTAATGTACGTATTTTTATGTATGCAAGGAAACATTCTCAGAGATGGTCACAACCACGCCGACACACCTCTGTGCACCAATTAAACCATAACATCTTCAAAGCAGATACCCAATTCCTATCTATCTTTCTCACTGTAGCAGGTAGAAATCCATATATTTTGTAGAATTTCAATGAATGTTTGCTAAATGAATTAATATTTAGAATTTTATGTTGGAATTAGTTAATGCATGAATAATCCCAACATTTCCATTTATTACCTAAGATCTGTGATTCAAGGACCAGGCCAATTTCTTTGACACACTTTCCTTTTAGATCCTCTTCATTTATGCAACTGGACCATGAACTTTCCTTGTGTAGGAAATTAAGACATTTGCACATAATTCCATTTGGTGTGCAGTTCCTGATGTTCCTCCCAGTAGTCTTCACAGCAGGGGAACGAATATTTCCAGGTACAATTACTACTTAAGTGTTCCTTGGGATTTTATTTGAAATTCTTCTTTTGATTTATTTGAATTTAAATAAAATTTTGGCTAATGTATCTGGTTTTAAACTTAGTCAACTCCTTCTCATGTATATAAGAAGAATGGGTTTGTAGTACATGTCCAAGAAATATTGTTCATGCATATTAAACCATAAATTATGATAAAACAAATAAAGCATTTAAAGTAAAGAACGGAGGTTTACAGAAAACATAAGACACTAAGTCCCGGTGGCACATGCTTATAGTCCCAGCAATTCAGAAGGCTGAGGCAAGAGGATCTCAAGTTCAAGGTCAGTCTGAACTATTTAGGGAGACCCTGTCTCAAAGTAAGAAATAAAAAGGGCTGGGGATGTGTCTCAGTGGGAAAACACCCCTAGGTTCATCCCCTAGTGGCAAAAGGCATGAGTAAGCCACATGGCCTGGGGAGCCTGGACATTCGCCGAAAACACATCAATCGAATTGAAAAAGCAGTTGTGACCTAAATACATATTAGGTTCTGTAGGTCCAAGTCCCTAGGATATTAATTAGCATGAGTAAAATTAATTTAACTAGAACATTTGACATTATGTAAATAGTATCACTATCTAGGAGAAATATGCTAGTTGTCTTTTAAAAATCTACTTAATATCATCTGAAAAAGTCTCCTGTACTACAGCAGTTTTAAATGTGGACCCATACGCACTGGGAAAGTAAAGAAACAAAATAATGCTACAAGATAATGCCACATTTTTGAGCAATTTTTTTTAATTAAAAAAGTCAGTGAGGGAAATGGTTACAGTTGGGATAGTGAACAGATGGTAAGGGTGAATTATTTCTTACCTGATATCATATATGAAGCTCAAAAGGGGCTTCTTCCCCTTGTTTAAAATAGACGCAAATACTGGATATTAGTGATTGGAAACAAAACATGCTTTTATTGTTTTGGTTTTTATGCTAATTATGCAATTGAGCCGACCTGAGGCACATTTCAGACTTGACATTTCAGTTTCCTAGAAGTTCCACCAAGGGCACCGGTTTCAAAACTATAAGAAACCTGGTGCCGTGTGGCCCTGGTGCAGGAACCAGCTCAGGAGGGTACAAGGACACCTTTCCTCTGCAGCTGCATGGCTAGAACTAAGGCAGGGTTGGTTTGGTTCCAATACATAATACCACATAAGTGTTCTGTTGGAGAACCTACTTCAGACTTCGGTGGCAGAATAATGGCTGTCTTAGACTATTTGTACTATTATAACAAACTTATTTTCACCTGGGGAACTTAGAACATCAGAACTGTATTGTTTGCTGCTCTGGAGACTGGGACACCCCGATCCATATGGCCCAGGGGTGCCTGGTGAAGTCCTTCTGTGATTCAAAGGTGGCTGCACCCACTCATGGCACAAGGGGCCAGGGTCCCTTCAATGTCCTTTATATGGACAACAGCCCCATTTATGAAGATGGAGCCTTCATGACACAATTGCTTCCCCCAAAATACTATGACACTCATTATTAGCTTCCAGTGTGGGAATCTGAGGGACATGGACATTCAGACCAAAGCAATGATCCAGTGGAAAATCTAGCAAAAAGTAAAATGCATATTTGTATAAAATGCACCATGACTGACTTAGGGTAGAGCAGAGTGAATTAAATTTGTGCATGTATGAGGCTCCTTGGAGGTCGCTGTTCATATCAGGCTGCTGAGGATACTCTCTGAGTTTATGATCAGATCCCAGGCAGGGCCAAGGATTTGCATTTCTAACAAGTTTCCAGGAAATAATGCTACTGCTTCTGGTGTGTTTGAGAGCCACTGAAACCAGGCAATTATTTGCCTCTGACCCCAGAACCTCCTCACATATTCCTGGTAATTGTTTTGTTCTTACTTAAAGAAAGGAAACAGGATAAAGACAAATTACTGGGGATTGAGAGTCATTATTCTAAAAGAGATTCCTTCAATGACAACAGGGACAGCATCTGGGAAGTTATTGCAAGTGAGTCTGAAGAGAGAGGAGTGGCTTCCTAGTAGGGGACACTGTGTCTTTACTTTCCCCACAACAGATCAAGGCCTGCTTTGCCCCAGGGAGCAACCAAGAGCTATAGGAGACAAGGCAGCATGCTGTGGAGACTCCTGGGAATGTGGTCTGGAGGTGGCCTCGCTGTCTCAACACCACCCAACAGGCTGGGGGAGGAAGTCACAGGCTGGGGGAGGAAGTCGCAGCCTGGGAGCCCACAGAAGCCAGAGAGACAAGTCGGTCTGTGGCTAAGACCTCAGCTCCCTTCAGATAGGGAGTCCCTGGGTAAACTTATCTGCACCCAGGTTCTGTATTTATTTCCCCTCTTTAGTAAACTCCCTTTGGATTGTTGTGCACCCTAAGCCGACATATCTGAGGGAGGAGAGTGCTCCATGGAGGAGTCATGGTGCCAGCCTTACAATCCATCTGCAGGCCAGAAAGAGGAGGGAGGGTGTGTCATGTCACTCTGATCATCGCTGGAGCTGAACAGTCACAACCGCCCAGGGCAGCTCTTCTCCTCACACCTGGCAATTCATGTCAAAGGAAACTGGAACATGAGTAAACATCTTATTTTTCAGAAATACATTCACAATAAAGGTCAGATATTAATGTTACCACATAGAATCTTAGATAACATTGCCAAGTCTAATGTGTCCCTTCTCCATAACGAATAATGTGAAGAAAACAGAATTAATTGTCACTTAGGGCCTTGGGTAGTAGATACAAGAAGGAATGAGCACTCCAACAACATTTTGTAGACTCAGATAGAAAGGAAAAAAACCTTTAACAAAGAATTGTTACAATTATATCATGACATTTTTAAGACTAGATAATAAGAAGAAGTAAATGATTCTTTAGAAATAATTGAAATCGTCATCTTTGGTACCGGTGTTTTTCTACAAAAACAAGACTTACAGTGAAAGGGCTAAAGAGAAAATCATGAAAGATGGCTTTGTGAAATATCAGTGGCATGTGTCTGTTATTCTGCCTTGCAGGCTAATAAAGTGCAAGCCAGTTGCTTTAGAGACAGAGTTTCTGTGAGCTCTACACAGAAATTAGTGCACTGCAGGGAATTTCTCCTGCAGGAAAGTTCTCTGAAGGATTTGGAGTCATCTGAACCACCCAGAGTGTTTTCTGGCACCTGAGGTGTTATGATTGCTACGGTCCTGTCACATGATGCTATTTTCTCAAGCAAATGTAGTTTTTAAAATGCCATAAAGAACCTTGCCCAAATGCTTCAGTTACAAGCCAGGGATTTTTTCCCCCTGACTTGAGGGAAAGAGCATCTGCCGTTAAAAAAAAAAAGATACAATAAAATCTCCCCACGACCTCAAAGTCGATTTTTAAACAGTCATTTGTAGTCACACAATAATATTAAGGGCTATAAAAATGTCACGACTAGCAAAGACAGGTAGTAACATTTTCCGACAGTGTGTATTTGTGATTAGATTGCTACCTGGTGAATGGGGGGGGGGGTCCCCAGACTCTACCTGCTGAGGCAGTTGGAGAAGAGGAGGTAGTAAAATGAAAAGGGAAAAGTGGAGCTGGGGTGAGTTTTTAATTCACTAGTTGGTGAAATCAAAAACTTTCAGAGAATAATGTTTCCTAGTTATCTAACTGAAATCAGCCAAAGCAGGAGGGGTGCAGCACTGGGGTTATGGAACAGTGGCACTGTAAAAATGGAGATAGACACAGATTATAATATATATGTGTCTATATATGGTATATGTTTATAATATGTGAACATGATATATGAATACTTACATACACATACTTTTAAATATGTATACACAGTGATTTTTTTTCAAATGGGAGTATACCTTGTTTAGAATGCTAAAGATAGGAGGATTTGAGAAATAATAGAGGGGGAAAATGAAAAATAATATTTGTTAAAATGTATACCTTCTTTGAGCACTAAAAGACCAGAGAAATGTTCTTAACAGAATCTTCTTTAAGCTGGGCATGATGATGTACACCTGTAATACCAGCAGCTTTGGAGTCTAAAGCAGGCAGATGGCAAGTTCAAAGCTGACCTCAGCAATTTACTGAGGCCATAGTGAGACCCTGTGTCAAAAAAATGAACAAGGCTGTGAAGCGCTCTGTGGATAAGCCCCTCTGGGTCCCATGCGTGGTTCCTCCCCAGCAAGAATCTTATTCGTACAACTCCATGATTTCTAGTTAGAACAATGTATGCTTTAAACCAATGTTTCATGGATCTTGATAAAATACAGCTCTGTTAGAATATAATGCTCTTAATAACTTCTGAGCACTCATGGTTTTCTTTATGGCCCTGGCAATTGTATATGAGGTCACCTAGCATTCTGAATTTCACATCTTGATGGAGAGGAGCCCTGGGTGCCCTGACTTGAGATTTAGTGCTGGACTCTTCCCAGGAAGGTGTACCCTTTGTACCCAGCTGACCAGCCCATGGCGAAGCCCGGGATCAGCCCCGCTCCATTCATCTGTCTTGGTGGAAGGCTTTTGATAAGTCGTCAGAGATGAAGTCCTTCCTGATACAGAACACAGGGCTTGTTATTCCTCTTAGACTGGAGAAGCAATTCCTGTGGCTTCTCAGAAGGCCGATCTTTCAAGCTTTAACTTGGAAAAATTGGATGCTTCTGACTGCTGTGCATTTCAGGGAGGGAGGCTGCTCAGATATGAAGACGCAGCTGTGCTGACGTTGGAAAGCCCACAGGCAGAAGCAAGTGTGTGCTCAGATTAAACGCCTGGCTGGGCTCTGAGTGCACAGTGTACCATGGGCAGCGCTGGCTGGCTTAAAAGCAAATGGCATCTTAAAATGGAATAGTGGAAGAGACTTAAATGAGAATCTATTCCTAGGATTCAACAGTTATTATATCACCCCAGGATTTGGGTTCCAATTGCTATCATCCTTCATTGAATTAAAGGCAAAATTCTTTCTTCTCATTTTTTTTCCTTTATCCTTTCTGTTGATATATAGAAAACAAACTGGAAGAAAACTGATTTTTAAAAAAAAAAAAAAAAAAAAAGACTTTTTGGCCAGATGTTGATCAAAATTTTTTTATCAGAAAATATTATTTTGTTGCATGCAAAATTATGATTAAAATTGATGCTTATAGTTAAAAGTCCAGAAATATTAAAAGAACAACTATTTACTCCATGTGCTACATAGTAAAAGGCCTCAGAATTTTCGTAACTGTAAGGATGGCCTCAGGCCTGAGTCTAGGCAACTCCATTTTAAAACTCCAGTTTGAAACCTGCAGTCTCCCCAGGCACACCTACGGAGCCCTCCAGGGTGGCCCTCAGGCACAAACAGGTCACTTGTCCCCACCCTGACAAGCTCAGAGTGAAGTCTCTGCCCTGTTGCCCTCACCGCAATAAGGGGGAAAGGTAAGACAATCAGGGTGGGGACCACCAGACCAGATGCTTTAACCCCAGGGCAAATGACATCACTGAGATACCCGGTGGCAGCTGATAGGGATTGAAAGGGTGGTCCGAAGCCCCAAAATTTAGTATAAATGATGGAGCAAACGAACAGACATTCAGCCAGCCCACACTGATGCACACAAGCCTGAGAGCCTGGTGAGGACCTGGACTGGCATCCCAACTCTTCCCGTCTGCCTGGTCCTCTGTGTTGTTCTCACAGCTCTCACACTCCACGGCCACATCTTGACCCTGGTGAGAGCCGCAACTTCTCCCTATGACCCTCTCCTCAGCCAGCCGTCAGCTCCACCCCAGGAGAAGCCTGCCTTGGTTCCTGACCAGATCATCATGGTCTGAGTGAGTGGGCATCTGCTGGACTCAGCGCCCAAGACTGCGACTTCTGATCTGACACTTGAGCTCAACATGCAGAGGGAATGTCTGTCACTAGCCTGTCATGATTGCGTCTGCAGTGCTTAAAATTAATCTAGAATTGTTTGCTGTGGATTGATTATGTCTATTGCAGTACCTAGCATTAGGATTGTCATTTTATTGATTAAGAACCTATAGAGTGGAATTGCACTGAGTGATTTGAGTGAATAAAGCATTGAAAAGGGCAGAAGCGTGTGGACATTCTTTGTTCCTCCCCCTGGACTGCATAAGTTGTACCTTTTGCCCACTGGGACAGTATCACTTTGTGTTGAATTCAAAAGGCTACGGTTATGTTAATCCTACTACAGGTAGTTTTACATTATTATCCAAGGAAGTGTTAATGGCATAGACAATTTTTGAGAAAAGGATGGCTTTTCTGCTGCTCTGTTCCCTGTCAGTAATCTGTCGTATTTGGGAGCAGATGAGTAGCCTGGCCTTCCATTCCCCAAGCAGGGTGAGTCCCTGTGAGCACCTGAAGAAACAGACAGTGTGTGCACTGTTCCCTAAGGCCATTCTCCAATGCTCCAGTCAGTCCCGAGCTGTGAAAAGTACATAGGGAGCAATTCAAACCCAGTTCCCACCCAATAAAAACAAAGAACAAAACAAATCAAGATTTTCGAAAGCAGAAAATAAAAAAAAAAAAATACAAATGCAGCTTCCAAAAATATTTTTAGCAAGATAGGAAATACAAGCCAGGAACTGTACTTTTAAGAGCTTTCTAAAAGCATACAATACTTTCATATTACTTATTTTTGATGACCCAGGTGGTTTTAGCCTGATGATTAATGATATAATGCTTAAGATAAAACTGCTTGGGGCTACTTTCCAGGTGTGTCCACTCCACAGTCTATGTGTGTGTGTGTGTGTGTGTGTTAGAGAGAAAGAGAGAGAGAGAAACTCCAAGATAGGTAATCCTTGGGACTGGAAGAAGGGAGGGAGGGAGTGAAGCATAGATTCGCTTCCTTTAGAAAGTAAAGCACAGGACAGACTTGTTCTGGAGAATGCTGAAAAATGCACAGAACAAGGGCCCTGATTTTCCACATTCAACAGAAACTAAAACATATTTTGCTGAATACTGCTCTCTTGATTTAAAACAAAACAATATTGGAAAAACAGGGAAATAAAATGTGCCTGTTTCTGTTTATTTTGCACTTAAATTCATTAAAATATTGCTTCCCTAGTCTCTATTTGTTATGCAAAATCATTTTCCATAATTTCAATAACCATTTCAGCTGCATTACTCTTAAACATGGATTTATTTTTCGAGTATAACTAAATTTGAACAAAAGATTTGATTTTTGTTAGAAATTTCTCCAGATGGGAATTTTGAAATAAAACTCGTGTTATTATTCTGTTTTGGAATAAAATACGGTTGAAGACAGAAAAAAGAAGGAAAATGCTTGGTAAATAAATAGATAATTAAAGTTTGTTTACCATTCCATTCACAGATTTTAATGCCTGCCAGAATATAATATTGGCTTGAGAGATGGGGTGTTGGTTAAATTGAAGCCAAAGAATTCAAAATTAAGGAAAATAATAACTGAATTTAGTTGAAAAACAAGTCACTGCAGGCCCTGTGTAAGTCATGGTGCCACCAATTTTTACTTGTGCCTGTCTATACTGCAGAAAACAACAAGGGCAGGATGATCCACATTATTTCAACCTATGCCTGTCCTTGGAGGAGTCTTCAGTCACAAGTATTCAATATGACCGAACATGTCCACCAAGCAATTCAAATTAAAATATGTGAATAGTTCAGACTTAAATACTCTTTTAATTGTTTTCTCATTTTATCATTACTTCAAATCATCTGATAGTCACCAAACTTTTATGCTATGCTTGAAAATGGCTAGTTTTACTAATATTTGTTGCTAGAATAGAATCAATATCTAACTATACAGACTGTTTATATATGTACATATATAAATAAATTTGGGTGATTAAAATTAAATATCATCTGGATTATTATTATTTTATTATGATGATGATATCATTGACATACTTCTTTTCCAGGATTATAGAATTTCAAATTCATATATCACACTGATATCATTTTCATCCATCAGTCAGGAAAGTCATTTAAAAATTTCCAACATTATTTGAGGAGGAGGGGAGGAGCAGCCACTCATGCTACTGATGAAAACAAAATTCAGCAACAGCTTTTCTGGGGAATATTTGTCCATGCTTTAATTGTGCACAGGATGTTATTTTGCAGAAACTACCTCATGGTACAGATGTGTACAGCAGGGTTGCTGGGAAGCAAACAGCAGTGGGCATCCCTCACTTTTCCATCTCTTAGTGAATAGCTAAAGCATGGCAAAGCCATAGAAGTGAACACAGTGACAGCCATGAAGAAGTAAGAGGGGAATACCCTGGGTGTTGTGAAGTGACCCCAGCCACATGCACGTTTATAGCAGTACAAGTCACAATAGCTAAGCTATGGAACCAACGTAGTTGCCCATCAACAGATGAACGGATAAAGAAATTGTGGTACGTATACACAATGGAATACTGCTCAGCCATAAAGAAGAATAACTTTATGACCTTTGCTGGTAAACGGATGGATCTGGAGACTATCATGCTAAGTGAAATAAACCTGTTCTGATATGTGAATATTAACCCCCAAAAGGGGAAGGAGGAAAAAGTAGAAGTTCAGTGGGTTAGACAAAGGAGAGTGAAGGGAATGGAGTCAGGATAGGAATAGAAAAGACAGTGGAATGAACCTAGCATAACTTTCCTAAGTACATATATGAATACGCCACAGTGGATCTCAACATCATGTATATTTTCCGAGATTACATGATATTTGTATTTGATTTTTTCCATATTTGTATATCAATATCAATTCTAATGTCATGTATGACTAAAAAGAACAAATTAAAATAAAAAAGATAAGATTAAGAATATGTAGATGTCTATCCTACTTTCTTCTAAATAATAACAGGGAACGTAGGTACACATATCAATAAGAAAGGTACCTGGAAGTATGAGCACCAAACTAAGGTAGAAACTGAACGTTCCAGAGTTTAATATTTTCTTTTTAATTTTATTCCTATATATTTAGGAATAAAATCAGTTTACTTTATAGGTTTTTTTTTTTTCCTTTCTATCATTTAAATAAAACCCTAAAACAAAGAAAAGAGTCTGAGTTAATACTTCACAATAAAGATGGGCTGGACGATGCTGCAAACACCCAGTTCCCCTCTCGGTCAGCCTTTTTATCTTTTCCTGAACACACTCTCCATCCAAAATAAATACTTCCACTGTGCCACAAAACAAATTAGCCCACTTTAAAATTGCACAACTTTTGCCGTATAGTAAATTCCACTAAGCCGCGACAAAACCCCATGTCCAATTCAGAGAATGTTTATGTTTGACCAGAGGGAACCATGATAAATTGTTTATGCTCCTCTGTCTACTGGGGAGACGTTTTCATTAAGGCTGAAGGCCATCTAATGATTAAGACAGGCTGGCTCGAGGGCAGCTGCTGCCCGGATTTAATCACCAAGTGCAGAACACATTAAGATAACGTCATGCCACCGAGTGGACACGGTGACTCCAGAGCTCCAGCGCTGCCATGCTCCTGGGGCACCCAGGGCCAGGGACCATCTTTGTCAGCTTCTTTTCCTTGCAGGAAAATCTGCTTTGTTCTGTGTGTGTGTGTGTGTGTGTGTGTAACTGCAAGAACTAAATAGGTATCTGTTTTTTTTTAAATAGATATTTTTTGAGAAAGATCCATTTTATGCCTTCCCTATTATTGCACTATATCAAATATTAAAATAATTCAGTTGCTAAAAACAAATCTGTAAGTCCCATCCCTTTTATAACTTCTGGATAGCTTCATCATTTTAAGGTGTTCTATCAGTTTAAAATGTTAAAAAGTGGGACTCTTCATCACATTCTCTGCTTTTTGATTAACATGTTTCTTGGTAAAACCAGTTGGACAATATTAAATCAAGAAAACCTGTTGGTATATCTTCAAGCATAATCAACACTCCAACATTTGGTGGAATTTAGTTTTGAAATTTTAACAATGCTGTGATGAATGTATTATATATGTGGATTTTCCCCATTGTGATTGCTGGCTTTTTAGACATTCCAGGAAATAAAATTGCTAAGTTGAAAAACATGACCTCAAATGTAGATTTTTTTTTCGAATTTATCCTTATACTGTTAACAAAATATTAACAATATTTTATCCATCAGATTTGGTTAACTTTCAGTTAACCAAAGTTTTGAGTGAGTACAGAAAGACTACAATAGTAACATCAAGTAAAGTATGTTAATTGAATTTTTTTAAACTTCAAATAAGGTTCAATATTCTTTTACAACAGCTTTGAGTTCCTAACTTCCTATCTGATGAAAAACTCAATTTAGTTTAGTTTTTATATATTTTCCAGATATATGTAGAAGAAAAAAGTATTTTTTAATCAGATCATACTTCCAGAGATCCAATATATATCCAGTTATCGGAGCTGTTTTAAAAGGTTGTGGTATAAGGGTAATTTACTACAAAACAATAGCGAGCACAAGAGTTAGATTTATACATACAATTTGTTTATTTTATGGAAATCATTGAATATGAGTATCCCAGGCTTCTCTTTGGGCAGTTAGTTTCTGCTACATAGACTGAAGTTCAGGTTGCTCAGAAAGCTTTGGAGAAGATAAACAACATTAAAACACTCGGGTACAATTGTGAGTTATCTGGATTCTTAGGCAGGGCTTTTTTGGCTTTTTTATTTAAGTATGTTATAAAGCATTGATTTATATTTTACCTCAAATCAATGAAAATACATCTGGGTACATATGTTCTATAATACAATAATTTCAACTGATAAAATACATAATGGCCAAATATGATATAAATCAAAATTAAGCACACATCATTTTATTCATTTCTTTATGGCCATCCCATATATGGGTACTTGAGCACATTGTTCATCATGTGAGTGCCTGCTTAATCACTGTGAAACTTTAAAAAAAAATCATACTTTCCTATATATTGAGACTAAATCCAAGGGATACAAGATTATTCCACATATGTACATCAATAAAGATGATATGCCACATCAACAGCATGAAGGACAAAATCCTACATCATCATCTCAACAGTTGCAGAAGGTACATTGGATAAAATTCACAATTACTTCATGACAAAAACAGTGAACAAATTAGGTATAGAAGGAAGGTATCTTTACATACAAACATCTGAATAAGCCAACAAGAACATCACACTACATCAGGAGAGGGTGTCAGCTTTCTAAAATCTTGAAAAAGGTAACCACACCCACCTGGACCACTTTCTGCCGTGGCAAGGTGAAGCAGGCTGGCTCACTGGAGTTTGTTGCTTTTCTCATAAAACCATTATTGTCAGGAGCCCCACCTTCATGAGCTCATCTGACTCTAATTATCTCCTGCTTCTCTCCAAAGCCCTGTCCCCAAATACCACTCATGTAGTGCTTTGGGGATTAAGTCTCACACAATTTTCAGAGAGGACAAACACCTGGACTGTGGCAGTTCTTTCATGTATTTTTCTCGAGATGATCTATGCATAGATCTATTTGTGTCAGGTACAGGTAGATCTTATATAAGTTCCTTGCTTAGCATCTGGGTGGCCATCTTAAGTGACAGCTGCCATTTTAAGGAAAAAGTTTCCTTTTCCCTCTCAAGGGCCTTTCTGAGAAAGACTCACCACTCCCTCACACCAACCCAACCCCTAACCACCTGCATTAGGACCTCCCCTCTGATTCCTGAGCCTGTCCCATAGAACTTCCGGAACCCAGGCCTGCTTAGCCTCTCTCTCCTATAGAGAGAGGACCTTTGTCAGCTCTGACAGTAAACTTTCCTGTGGATCTCTGCCTGGGCTCCGTCTTTCATTTCTCACTTACTGGTCTCTCATTCTTGGCTTTCTTCTTGTTCCCTTGTATCTATAATTTTACACAAATATTAGTAAACTTCACAAACTACTCTATATCGTACTTGTTTTCTCTTGAATATATGAGCTGGAAATCATGCAGAGAAACATTATTTTAGTGGTTACATGAAATTCTACTTAAGAATGCACCAATTATACTGGCTCTAATCAAAGAGGATTTACGTAGCTTTCTATATTTTGTCCTTTATACAAATGGTTTTGCACATGTGCCAGTCCATACATAAGATAAATTCATAGATGTAAAACTGCCGGGTCCAAAAGTATTTGCATTTATTTATTTTTTTTTTTTTAATTTTTTTTTATTGTGGGTTGTTCAAAACATTACAAATTTCTTGACATATCATATTCCACACTTTGATTCAAGTGGGTTATGAACTCCCCCCCTCACCCCATACACAGATAGCAGAATCACATCAGTTTCACATCCATTGATTTACAAATTGCCATCCTAGTGTCTGTTGTGCTCCGCTGCCTTTCCCATCCTCCACCCTCCCCCCTCCCCACCTCCCTCC
>NW_026000037.1:4291095-4346811 GCF_001458135.2 Marmota marmota marmota
GAACTCGGGCGCCCCGCGCTCGGCGTTCGCTCCGATAGGCTCAGGTTCTTAGAAGCACCCAGGCGCAGAACCCTAGCAATCTGTTTGCAAGCCACAGGCGAATTGTAGCCTGGAATTACCTGATCTATGGCTGAATGAGTTGCGGTCAGTCGAAAACAGGGGACGTGACGTCAGTTTACCAAGATGGTGGCTGCTGGCCTCCTCTGTGGACTGACCGGTGTGTAGAACCGAGAAGGACCGTTTCCTTCCCCCGTCTGGAACCCAGAATTCAGCCCTGAGTACGGTGCTTGCGCGGCTGGCAGAAACTGCAGCGCTGTAACCCTGCGTCTCTATCCCAGCGCACACTGCAGACTCTAGCCGCGGGGCGATTTGCTGAATAAGCAGTTACCCTCCGTGCGACAAACCTCTCGCGTTTGAGTCCCCGTAGCCGATCCTCGTGCGATGGAAATCCTTCCTCCAGGTTCCGGAGCACCCCACTATTGCTGGAAATTCCTAACAAGATATCCTTTAGCCGTCCTGACTTGTCATACTCCCACACAGTGAAGCAGCACACGGGGGTAATGCACTCCCCTCGCCGCCATCTTCCCACTCTCTCACCGGCTTCTGCATTTATTTTTGATAGTGTATAAAATTATCTTTCATAGAGCCTTTAATATATTATGTCAATAATTTATTATATCAACAATGTATGGTAACATCTATTTTTTTCTAAAACTTAAACCAAACCCATATTATCTTTTCAGAACTTATTATCAGAAAACAGAATGCTATTATAGTTTTATAAACAAATAATAA
Organism: Marmota marmota marmota; assembly: GCF_001458135.2. Classification (NCBI taxonomy): domain Eukaryota; kingdom Metazoa; phylum Chordata; class Mammalia; order Rodentia; family Sciuridae; genus Marmota; species Marmota marmota. The sequence goes on from NW_026000037.1 coordinate 4,291,891, forward strand.
ATTTATATGGCCAATGATCAAAAAAATAAAATCACATTTAATACTAACACGTCTTGTTCTCATTCATAACCTATCTTCCCATTTCCCAAGGATAAACTGTATTTCTGAGTTTTTGCATGGTAATAAAGTAATTTTTAGATAAATGCAAGGAAATTTATACATGTATAGTTTTGTCTTATTTATTATACAAACGACATTCATAAGTCTACCTGGTTCAGCACTTTACTGTTCTTCATTTAACAACATAACCTGTATATATTTTCGTATAAAAACTTAGAAACTTCTTACTCTTACATGTTACCAAGCTCCTCCATAGTGCCTGTGTAACACTGCCTTCCCATCTGCAGTGTATTTAGAGGTCTATTTTCCAACAGCTCCTAAAAGAACCTATTAGGAAGCTTTTGAGTTGTTTGCCCATCTGATAGTGGAGGAATTACAATTCTCCGTAGATCTAATTTGTATTAATCTTATTAACGGTAAGATGGAACACATTTTTCCATATATTTAAAAGGTATTTAGTTTATTCTACTGTGAACTTATGTGCATTCCTTTAACCTATTTTCCTTCTTGTTCCTTTCTGTATTTCAAGCATCTCTTGTTGTATTAGTATGATATGGATCGCAGCTATGTTCCTGGGTCTAGGTTTGTATTTTAATTTTGATTATGGCCTATTTAACCATTTTTTAAAATGGTCTATAATCCAATGCTTTAGTCTTTCCTGGAGTAGATTCTAGAAATCTTGGTCATACTGTCCAAGACCCTCCTTTCTCTAACATAGTAATATTGTAAATGAAAAAAAGTATCAAAAATCTTATGTTTTAATTTTATCCTTTATTAATTATTTCCAATATTTAGTCCTTCATAGGTATAGTAAGTTGTCACAACCACAAAAATTTCAAAATACAGACTTCCTACTGATTTAAAATTGTCATATGTTAGTATGTATTTAAAAATCTTATTGCTAATATCACTGATACATATAAATGCAAGGAAATTTATACATATATAGTTTTGTCTTCTTTATTATACTAATGACATTCATAAGTCTACCTGGTTCAGCACTTTACTGCTCTTCATTTAACAACATAACCTGTATATATTTTCGTATATAAATTTCGTAAAAAAATTTACATGGGAAGGACACAGGCACAACTCCCAAATCTGGGTCAAGAAAACTGCAAACTCACTCTTACATCATTTCACCTTTGATGGTAATTTTTTTTTGAAATTTTTTTGAAAGTTGAACACCTAAAAAATTTTAGGAAAAGGAGGTCTTCAAATTCACAAGTTTTAAATTAATAAAAATGAGAAAACATATAAATGACTTAACATAGAAGTCATTAAGATTTTGGGTTTTCTCTATTAAAGTAGCCAATGCTATCATGACCTATACACAGTAACAACTTCCTTACCAGTAGCCTGAACATATTGGACAGAATAATAAATCAGGAGAATTTTAGAACATGGGGTGGTTGAGATGATGCGTCCAATTTTTAAAAGTACCCTATTGACTATCATCTGAACAACATAAATGGGTTTAAGAGAGAGATGTGCTGTTTTAAAAGTGGATTATCCAGACTTCCATAGAGGAGGACTAAATGTGAACTATGAAAAATCATACCTAAACACATCTGCAACCCAACATTTTCTGACATTGGCTTTACATTGGTTTCTTGTGGGGAGTTTTTAAGAAATACTTGTAAAAGCTGTTCATTTTATGAGTACTAGTTATGCGGGGACACTTTAGGATTAAAAGATAAGCATATAGAACCATGTCCAGAAGGCAGGCATGAGGAAATCCACAAACTAACTACTCAATAAAATGACAAGACTGGTAAAAAAAAATTAAAGAAAACATAAATTCTATGAATAATGCACTAAGGACATTTAGAAACCAAGGAAATATTTATTAAAGAAAATCAACTACATTTTGGATAGAACAATGACAGTTGTCCACACTTGAGCCACGATCTGCTTTCTCTTAAGCAGCTCTCCAGATAGGTCTGACAGCATCTCCACTGGGGCGTAAGCAAGAATATGGGGCTTCTTCTGCCTAGAGCAACTGGCCAAGTGCTGGAGTGGGCCACCAGCACTTGTTCATTCCCTAAGCTCCAAGCAGAGTCCAGATTACTAGGTGATTGCAACTGAATGGTAAGGAGCTTCCTTCTCCTGTCTGTCCTTCTATCGACTCAGCCCACACCCACAAGGTTTATCCCAGGAGAAGAAGGTGGAGGATACTGGACCTTGGCCATTCCTGCCCAGTAGTTGTAGGGCACATGTTCTCAGCAGGGAGTGGCAAGGTGGGAAAAGCAAAGGCAACTGCCTACAGAGTAGGGGTCTCTCTGAGAGAATCAGATGGCTGTCCTTGCTCCCAGATCAAGAAGAGTGACTTGGACTTCTCCCAAAGGCTAAGAACAGACCATAAGAACAAAGAGTGCTAACTCTCTCTCCAAAGGAAATGAATGTGTTTAGAACAGATTATGGAGAAACTAAAGCCTAAGGTGATTCCCAAAACAATGGAGATGGGGTGGCAAGCAATGGACAGGAGGCTGATAGCATTACGAAAGCAACAGACTAAATCTCATGCCCCCCAGTCCAGCAGAGAGAACCAAGAAAGAGAGAATTAAGAAGCGCCTTCCTGGAGTCAGAGCGAACCTTGAAGACTGACCTCAAATCTACTCCTCAAAGGGTCCCAGACTTAGTTGGATTAGAGAGGAGCAATTTTATGTTGTAGCAGAATCAAAAATATTAGATCAATCAGCTCGCAATTTGCATAGCCTAACTGTTAAATTGATATGAGTGAAAGCAGAAATCCCAAGAGAAGTAAGCGACCTAAGGATACTGAAGAGTGACATCAGAGATACCACACAACAGTGAAATGGATGTTACTAAAGTGTGTTAGCAGAGTCTGTAGAGAAATAAGCAAGCAAGCAAACAAATGAACAATAATGATGAGCCCTGGAGAAGGAAGATCAATTTTTAAAACTTGCTTATTATTAATAATTTTCAAAAATCATAAAATATGAAGAAAAAACCCACAAAGTCTGAGACATAGGGTGAAGAATGTAAGCAACAAAAATTTCCTTTTAGAGGGCCAAAATTTTGGAATTCACAGGAGAACTAGTAAATCAAGCTTTATAAATATATGTTCAAAGAAATAAAAGAAACCATGTCGAAAGAAGTAAAAGGAAGGTATGATGTCAATGTCACAGCAAATATTACAAAATTGATATTTAATTCATATAAAAAGGGACATGGATTATTAAAAAATAATGAAATAGAAATTCTGAAATTGAATATTATAATAATTGTAATAAAACTTTCAATAGAGGGATGCATGATAGGCTTGAACTGGCAAAGAAATAACTAATGAGCTTAAAGTTAGGTCCATAAAGACTGTGAAATATGAAGAATAAAGAGAAAAATGAACAAATCTTCAAATGACTGTGGACCATCAACACACACATTGGAGTACCAGAGTAGAGACAGAAAGGGACAGAGAACTAGGTGGACAACAATGGCTGGAAAACATCTCAAATGTTATTAAGACACCAATTAAGGAACCCCAACAGTATTAAGGCCAGAGCATCTCAGAACATCATAGTAAAATGGTGAAAGAAAGAACAAAGAGAAAATCTAATTGAATGGCAAGAGGAAAATGGCTCATCACAGACTAGAAATCACTACAGAATTAACAACTGATTTGTCACCGGAGTTCATGGAAGCCACTCGAGAGTGGGATAGTATATTTAAAGAAATTAAGAAAGCTGTAAACCAAGAACCATATGTCCAACAGAGCTATCACTAAAAATGAAAAACTAGACATTCCCAGATAAAAACTGTAAGACTTTGTTGCCAGCCAACCTATAAAAAATATTAAAATCTTTTCATGGCCAAAAGCCACAGAAAATAATTTGTATTTACACAAGAATTGAAAGAGTGCCAATTGAGAGAATGATATGGTTATACATTATAAATGCACACTTACTCTCTTTTGTTATTTTAATTTATTTACAGACCAACATGTATATAATTAGATTGTTAGAGAGGGGATTGTGATAATAGAAAACAAACAAATATAATTGTATTGTTGAGCCTATAGTATACAAAAATATAATATATAGGAATATGTATGTGTTTATCAATGCAAGCACACAAAATATGGGTGGGGGCAACACTGTATTTGAGTAAGGAATTAGACCAGATGCTATGTCAAATCCACATAAAAATGAGAATGAAAAAATTGTGAATGATATTAGTGTAAAAATTCAATAAGTATATAATTTTCTTCCTTTCTTTTGTCATCTTCTTTAAGAGACGTACATTTATATCAACCAGTAACTCCAGCAATGCCTGATGGTTTTGACTCTTCACAGACTAGAAATTCACAACAAAATTACCCACATTTAGATTCAAAATATGAAACTAAAATGATGAGAAAAAATATATTGTACAAATACTAAACAAAAATAAGTTATACTGGTCGAGGGCAGTGGCGCACTCCTGTAATCCAAGTATCTCCAGAGTCTGAGGCAGAAAGATCATGAGTTCAAAGCCAGCCTCAGCAAAAGCAAGGCACTAAGCAACTCATGAGATCCTGACTCTAAATAAAATACAGAATAAGGCTGGGGATGTGGCTCAGTGGTTGAGTGCCCCTGAGTTCAATCCCTAGTACCTAAATAAATAAATAAATATTCTATATAAAACTATCAGTAAAATAAGCTTTAAAGCAAAAAACTTTCAGTGACAAAAGGAAATTTTACTATAATAAATACAATAATATTTCAGGAAAATACAACAAATATAAACGTATAGGACTTATCATTAGAGCCTACTATATAACACAAATACCAGTAAAATTCAAGGAAGTAAAGAAAATCCAAATAAGAGTTAGAGAGTTAAATGCTTCATTTTAAATAAGGGAAATAAAAACTAGTAGAAACTCAGAGGTAGAAGGCTTGAAAAACACATAAGCCAAACAGACCTAAGAGAAATCTAGAAGTTTCTACCCAACAAGAGTAGAATACAAATTTTTCTTGTCATGGAATATTCTTTAGGATAGTCTATGTGAGGTCATAAAAGAAGTTTCAATAAAATTTAGAGGACTGAAGTGATACAAAGATTTTGACTAGAACTCATTGAAATGAAAATTATAACAGAAAGAAATTCAAGGAATTTACAAATAGGTTGAAAATAAGTAACCCACTAAAAAAATCAATTAGTGAAAAATACACAAAAAAATAAAAAGTTACTTTTAGATAATTGACATAAAATGCAGAGTACAGATGCTATTAAAGCATTGCATTAACAAAAATTAGTAACTGTCATTGTCTATATGAAAAAATAAATATCTCCAATATAATATGACTTTCTACCTTAAGGTATCAGAAAAACAAAAGCAAATTAACCTAAAACAAGCAAATAGAAGAGCAATATTATTAAAGTGGAATTAATGAAATGGAAAGTAAACAATAGAAATATTAATGAAATCAAAAGTTTTTGTGTAGTATCCAGCAGTCCTAGCACCAGACGTTGCAAACACTGTACATTATTTCCCACATCAATATTAGCAACCTTGTTGAAAATCAGTTGATTATAAATGGAAAGACTGATTTCTGGGTTATCAGCTTCATTCTACCAATCTGGATGTCTACCCTTATGCCAGTACAAGACTATATTGGTTTTTATAGCTAAGAGAATTATTTATATATACGCAGAATTGTACATTTGAAACCCTTTCTCATACCCTCTATAATACTAACTCAAAATGTATCAATGTGAGAGCTAAAGTTCTAGAACTATTAGAGGAAAATATAGACATACATCTTTATAACTTAGGGGTTAGATGATGCCTTCTTACACACCACAGTAAAAGTACAAGTGCCCAAAACAAACAAGCAAACAAATTAATTAATTAAAAATCAAGGAAAGATTAAACTTCACCAAAATTAGAAGCTTTTGTGCTGTCAAAGGATATCAACTTGACAGTGATATCAGAGCGCACAGAATGTAAAAATGTATGTCATGTATCTGATAAGAGTCTTAAACCAAGAACTTATAAAGAACATGATTCTAAAATAAGAAAACTAACAAAGATAGGCAGAATATTTACAAAGACATTTCTTCACAGAAGGTATACAAATTGTTATTAAACACCTGGTCAAATGCTCAATGTTAATAGCCATCAGGGAAATGTAAATCAAAATCATAATGTGACAATGTACACCACTAGAGTGGTTACAATAAAGAAATATGTGTTAGGGAATATGTGGAGAATTGGGCACCTTCCAACATTAATGTTGGGAATGTAAATTGGTACAACCATTTTGGACTGGCATTTCCTGCAAGGTGCACACCTAGAGTTACAATGTGATCCAGCAATTCCTCGGTTAGATGCACAATGAAGAGAACAGGAAACACGTATCCACGGAAAAGCACGCACACAGATGTTCATAGCAACATTATTTGTAATAGCCCTCCAAAGTGTGAACGACTCAAGTGTGCAGCAACTGATGAATGCAAAAATAAAATGCTGCATATCCACACAACGGACCACAATAGAAAAACAACAACAAAGAATTGAAAACTAAAAAGTGAGTAAACCTTGAAAATATTATGCTGAAACAAAGAAGCCAGTCACAAGAGACCATTCAAAGTATGATTCCATTTACTGAAAAAATGACCAGAACAGGCAAACGTAAAGAGATGGAAAGTAGACTGGTGGTTTCCTAAGAGTATTGGAAAAGGAATAATGGAGAGTGTTAACAGCTACGGGGTTTGGTTTTAGATGATCACAGAGTTCTAGTGGTTCAGAATTCTGAGGATGCAGCAAAGACAATGTGTATGTTGTGTGGTATTGAATATATGATTGATAATAAAAATATTACAGTGTTTTATAAAAAGATAATCATAGACCTCAGAGGTTTAGTCTATTTAAAAAGTAAATATATTTATAGGTCCAATTAAAACACTGTAAGAGTTATGAAACATCAACTAGAACCATTATTTTTCTAATTCAGAGTTGTTCCTTTGAGAGATTGGCTAGAGATTAATATGAAAGGTGGCATTTGGAATTGAAGGTGGCATATGTATCGAAGGTACACAGTAAACAAATACTAAGTGGAAAATACAAAGTACATTCCAGACTGGAGTAAAATGGATAGCAGAGGAACGGTTTTGAGAAATGCAATTTCTGAGGGGAGAAATCATGGCAAGCCTTCAGCATCAAGCTGAAAACATCCTTCAAATTTCTGCAGCCTGAGAAATCTCTTCAAAGATTTAGGCAAGTTAGTTTAAAATGACCACATTAGCTCTAATAATTATTATTAACATTTTAAAATTTATTTAAATAATCATTAACTTTTGTTAATTAAATTTACCTTTAAACATGAGGCATAAAATTGTACATATTAATGGAGCAGCTTGGGACTTTAAAGGGACAGAATCCACGTGAGGAGGAGTCTCTGTTTGCTGCCGCGAGGTTGATGAAAGCCAGGGGAGGAGACAACCAGAGTGCCCATGTGCTGAGGATGGACAGAGCTGGGGGNGTATAAGAGACAGGGTTAGGGGGGATGGGGGTGGGGGGTATGCATGTGCCCTGGAGTGCTAATGAGCTACATTGTTATACAGAATACAGGTATGATGATGTGAGGAAAAAGAAAAAAAAAGAAGTGTGTCACATTAGATTGGGTAGAGAGAAATGATGGGGGGGAGGGAAGGGGGGAAAGGAAGGACAGCAGAATAGAACAGGCATTATTATTGCTGTGGGTATATACGTGACTGTATGACCAATGTGATTCTGCAACCTGCACACTCAGAAAAATGAGAAATTATACCCCATCTGATTCAAATGTATGATATGTCAAGATCATTGTACTGTCATGTGTAACTAATTAAAACAAATTAAAAAAAAAACAGAAAAGAACGAAATCCTGTCATTTTCAACAAAATGGATGGAACTGGAGATGGTTATGTCAAGGGAAATAAGCCAGGCACAAAAGACAAGTGTGCCTGATCTCACTCCTAAGTAGAAGGTGGTTATGGTTTCTTGAGAATAGAAGTTTCCAGGTCCAATGATGGTCTTTAGAGAATTTTGATCTGTAAAATTCTACACCTCATTTGGCTTAATCGTAAGCCTTATTTTTATTCTCAACAGCTACTACTAGGACACATGATAGTTTTGTTTTTGTGGTCAATGAGTAGAAACTTTGCAGGAGTACATGGATGTTATTTTAGTCAGCTCTTTTGTTGCTATGACTAAAAGACCTGACCAGGACAATTATGGAGGAGAAAAAGTTTATTTAAGGGCTCATAGTTTCAGAGGTCTCAGTCCATAGACAGCTGGCTCCATTCCTCAGGGCTCAAGGTGACGCAGAATATCATGGCAGAAGAGTGTCGCGGAGGGAAGTGGCTCACAGGATGATCAGAAAGCCAAGAGAGTGGTCTCCGCTTGCCAGATACAAATATATACCCCAAGCCATGCCCCCAGTGCCCACCTCCTCCAGCCACACCCTATCTGCCTCCAGTCACCACTCAGTTAATCCCACCAAGGAGCAATTCACTGATTAGGTTAAGACTATGACTCAACCATTTCTCCTGCAGACATTCCTGCATCGCCTCACACGTGACCTTTTGTGGGACACCTCACATCCAAACTCTAACAGATGTATAGCAGACTGACAGGTGAATACCAATAATGTATTTACTTGCATTATTCATTGTTCCTAGGAAATCTCAATTATCTAGATGTAATTAGATAAACTAAGTGATGTTATAGAAAGTTCAGATATTTGTATGATTTCCTAGAATTTTATTGAAAATCAGTTTCATGCTTTGGAAAAAACTGATGGTTTTTGTGTTTGTTTTTTTCAAATTAAGGAACTATCATCCTAATATCACTCTCTCATTTCAGACTTCATCCAATTGGCAGAAATTATTAAAATCTATTTCTCTGATTCAATGTTATACAAGTCCCAAAATTAGTCTGGTAATTTAAACATTTAACTTTAAAATGCATTACATTTTAATAAAAGCATTGCTATTGTTATAATTACCGGATATCATTTTATATACATACACATATATGTGTGTGTGTGAATAGATAGTTTAGTTGGAAGAATTGTAATGCATTCTGCTGTCATACACAAATAAAAATAAAATCGTCTAGCTGGTTGTTTTGAGTCAGAGCCTGCTGCGCTCACCAGGCTGGCCTTGAACATGAGATCCTCCTGCCTTGGCTGGCCCAGCCGCTCTCCCCAGCTATGAGGGTATTTGAATAAAGGCGGTCGTTGCACTGACAGTTACTGTGGAGATGTCACTCCACTCTCGCTGCATAGATAAGAGTCCACAGGAGATTTCCCTGCACACTCCACTCGGTGGGCTGCGGTTTAATGCCAAACCCGGGACTCTGGGGTTAGGGCCCAAGCCTGTGAATTCCGAGCTTGGTGATTTGACACAGGTGCCACCGGGTCGCTAACAAGGGTTTGTGTGATAACGAGGGAACTGGATAAAAATATGTGACCTGGTGAGCGGTGATTTCTGTTTCCCGCTGGTCAGCAACTTGGGCTCCCGGGAGCAAGCCGGCCCCGAAGCCGCCTGTCCTGTCCCACTACGGGACTTGGGCTCAGAGGGCACAGGCCGGCTCCTGGATGGGGGGAGGTCTCCGCTGCCCAGCCAGGCCCAGGCCCAAGCCCCGGCTGCTGGCCTCCAGGGCCTCGGCCTCCGGGGATGGCACTGAGTGTCCAGGTGGAAGCCCAGGAAGGAGCCGCAGCCCCCTTCAGCCGTTTCCAGACTCCCTGTGTGACAAACGTCAGAGTTAAACTGCTGCAACTTTCAGCACATTTCTATCCAGACAGATATTGAAAACATACTTGAGGCAATATTGAAGGAATTAGAGCACAGAAAGGGAAAGTCTGAGTAAGGCACTGCGCAGGGCAGGCCGCGCAGGGGCTGTGCCAGCACCACTGGCCGCGAGGCTGCACGTGTCGGTCTCTGCAGATGGCGGGGTGGGGAACGGGTGGGGGTCTGCTCTGGTGGAGCCTTAGCACTCCTCCTTCTGTAGGCTGCCTACTGCAGGCTGCTTGATTCACACCAGGAAGATTCTAAGAAGCTTAAAAGGGACTTTGAGTCGCATCCTAGTAGATGATGAGCACATGAAGAGATCCACTTTGCAAGAGTAAATATCGAAGTGCACATCTAAAATAGGGTTTTTTGCTTTTTCAGTTTCTTTCTGATAAAATGTCAATGTCTTCATCTCTTTAACAGTTGTTCAGTCTCATGAGTTAAGTCTGATTCTCAGCAAGCTCACACTGAAAATGCCTTAGTCGTTGTAGAACTAGTTTGTCTCCATCTGGACGGAGTGCTCTGCTCCCAGGTCACACGAGTTGTTCAATATTTTGCATATAACCTATGGTTAGAGTAGAGCCTTATTGTAGCCAGAAATTATTTTAGGTACTTTAAGTTGGAAAGTTTAAAATGTTATACCAAATAAAGAACAAAAGCTAAAAAATGTAGGTACCCAGGATAGGCAAGGACAGCAGGCACACGTTAACTGTTCTTGGTCTAGGCTCATTTCAATAGACAGCAACGGTTTATGGAGCATCCAATTAAGAAAGTAAATAGAATCTGTATTTGTGTTAGGGAAAAGTTAAATGATTCCATAAATTTTAATATATGTAGCTATTCCATATTTTGATCAAATCAACAAGACCATAAGTAGAAACATCGAAGTAAAAAATGCAAGAAACTTTCTGAATTTATGTTCTATTTTATCTTTCAGTCAGTGATGCCATTCTTTTGTGTTACAGATAGTATATTGGTATTATAGAAAGTACATTTCACTAACACAATAATAAACTATGCATCTATTTCTTACATTATTGCTAAAAATAACTTTAATGAATAGATAGAAATAGAATACTTGAGGGTTGTTTAAAAGCTCTACTAGTTTTTGTACAAATCTACAGGTATTTACTCAGTTTAGTCTTGAAAATTGCTAATACAGCATACTATTTAGCAATTGGAACTTGTAGGAAAATTGCATTTTCAACGTTTAATAGTTATTCTGTAAGATTCAGCCGAAATCCTTCTTCACATAAAAGGAGAATTTGAGCTTTTCTGTGAAGACTTCACCACTCCTTCTTTTGCTACTAAAGCACGTATTTGGTAACACATTTTGTGTAGATTTTTTCCTTTGATCTAAAATACAAGCTGCTCAGGAGACAGCAGTAATGCAAAATTACATATTGCCATACTATGGATTAAGAGGAAAGGCTTGCAGAAAACAAACCGGAGCACAGTCCACTGAATCAGCGGGAGGCAGACACGAACCGTGAAACGTAACCATGGTTACCCTGATTTCATGTGGTCCCTTATCAGCACCTCAAGCACATGCTACCATTTTGGTAAATACCTACACAAGGTAATATTTATATGAAACCAGCACCATGGGCTCTGAGACCATTATGCCTCTCCACCCTCCCACTCTGCAAAGATCTTTCTGAAAACTTGTACCGTCAAAACAAGGTGAATCTTGGAAACTCACATTGCATACAACTTTGGACAGTTGTGTTTTATGGAAAATGAAAAAATGGCCACAGGTTGAAAGTTTGTTTTTAGAGGTAGAAATAAATGATTCATTGATATCAGATATGTATAGCAGCTAGCCTGCACTTAGGCATTAGTTACTTTAGCATGTGCTTTAAATTGTATCTGTTTTCCAATAAACTATCCCATGACACTGGTTTAATTAAAACAATTCTGTTAATTGAAGACATATTTTAATAGAGACAGAATAACTTTTTATGTTCAGTCTTCATTACATACATTTAAAAAGTTTTAATAGGCTGAAAGTTTCATGACCTCTATACAAACATGACATGGAGACTCTTCATGAAGGAATTTGAGTCTTATAGTTTGTGGTTAGAGTACTTAAACTCAATTTTGTAACCCAAATTGACAATATCTGTGCATAAACTCCTAGAGACCATAAACCAAGCAAAGCATGTTGGATGAAATATGTCGGGTGACACAATTTGATTGTGTAAATGTGGATGCTCATATGAAATTTTGTTATTTTGATGCTCATGTTTATGGAAACTGAAATTATCCTGGTTATATTCTTGTTGTTGAGGTCATTTCAAAACAATGTAAAATATATAAAAGAAAAATAAGAGAAGCTGAGATTTAAATAGCAAAACACAAACATTTCTTTGTGCAAATAAATGTGGAGTATTAATGTGCATGAGTCTTCGGTGTTCTTTGTATCTTCATTTTTTGCATTTTTAATATCAAGACCCCAAAATATTTGTATTTAATGTACTATATTTAGATTTTCATTTTTACTTCAAAATACTTATTATAGATTAATTCTCAGTTAACAAAATTTGTTTTTATTGATTTCTTTATTACCCAAATATCTGAAAATTATTTTTACTACTTTTTGGGAAAATATACTCTTGCTGATTAACCCTATGATTGAAAAACATCAGTCAGGCTAGTGTCTATATTTAGAAAATAATAAGATTTATAAATGGAGTTGAAGTGCAAATCTGCATTTCAGAAATTCCACACTATTATAACTTCAATCTGTAGAAATAGGTTACCTAAACACATAATATATTTCCTGGGCATCCTTACATTTCTTTCTTTTTTTTCTTTCCTTGCTGTAGAATTATAATGAATATTTCATTGTTGCCTTGTTAACTTTTATTGACATGTATTAATTGTGTGAGTTAGTTTTCACTGTGGCATTTCCTCCATACATGTGCATGGGGGCACTGACGGTGTCCACCCACCCGCTACCTTCTCTCACCCTCCCTTTCCTACCCTCATCCCCTTTTGCTACATTTTTTTATACTTATATTCATGAACAGTTCCAAAGATTTCTCAAAAATAAACAATATCATCTTAGTGAATAAATGTTGGCAATTATCAGAGTCCTATCTATGAAGTCTGTCTTTACAATTTTCTTTCTATATATATAGAATGCGATTCATTCCCTAGCATAACAATTTATAAAAATATACTTTCACTAACTTCCTTTTAGTTTATATGAGTGTAAATTCAATAACTATGGTAAGTTGGTGAGGATGTGGGCAAAAAGGCACACTCATACATTGCTGGTGGAAATGCAAATTGGTGCAACCGTTATGGAAAGCAGTATGGAGATTCCTCAGAAACCTTGGAATGGAACCACCAGGAGATTTTCAGAGAAGAAACCTAAAAAAGGATTTGTATGAAGAAACACAAATGATATTCAAACTTGGAGGACAACATAGGCATGCCCTAAAACAAGGGAAGGACCTTTAGCCAACGTAGTACTCTGCATCTAAAAGAACCAAAATGAGATTATGGATGTTACAACATGAAAAATTTTGAAAAATTATTTATCTCAATGCATTTGGTCCAGATGCTACTGGTGGATAGACTTAAAGGTAACTTAAATAATTAGCTAGTAACAGCGACAGCGCTTGAACAAGCAAGAGAGGGAAGGAGGAGACTTACTATTATGAAGGAAGATATAGAGAGTAAGAAATTTAGCTCAGAGTGTTGGAGGTCACAGGGAGATGTATTGCTAAGCCATGACTTCTGTAGCACATTGGTTTTTAGAAAAATGTTTTATTTCTGGAGGAAAACTCAGAGGAAATTAGAATCAATGTGTGGAAAATGAGGCAAATAAAAAAAGACAATTTGTATCTCTAGGGAAAACAATAAATTCCTCAAGGGAAGAAAAATAATACTCGACATGGCCCAGGTTTGAATGATGTCCTCAGAGTCGTGATGATGTAATGCAGACCCTGAGCAACGGGAACTGAAAGCAATTTTTGCAGAGGGATATGAAGTGTGCTGCTGAATGCCAAGGTTAAGAAAGTTAAAGTTCAAACACAGAGATAACAAAACCAACAGCTAACTTGATTCAGAACAATGGGATCTGGGAAGCAGTGAGCCAGGCGAGGAGGGGGTTTCTGAGGAGGGGCTAAGATACTGCCCTTTGTCATAAAGAAAGTTTTGACCCTTGAATGGGTATATGAGCTTAACCCAATTAAGTCAAATGCTGACTCACAAGAAAGTGCCCTCAAATTGCTGAGGACCTGGAGGAGCTGTGCGGAGAGCAGGGACCCAGGAGCACAGGGTGTGGGGGACGTGGCCTCTGGAAGTGCCTGTCTGGTGGCGCAGAGACTGCTCACAAATCACTTGCAGTCCCTGCTCAGCTTTCTCCAGATGGAAACCTTATCATGTATTCCATTCCTTTCTTTGATCTGATAGAATACAGTTTACATTTAAATCTAATCCAATTTTATGCAGAGAATGTCTAATCTTAAAAAATTGCAAAATGCTAAAAGAACATTTACAATACAATAAAATGCATGATTATAAACATTGTTAGAATCTCACCATACATAAAACCACTTTAACTTTTAACCAGATTATCATCTGGAAGGCAATGTACACAGTCTGAGACCACTCTGGGGGCCACAGCTACAAAGTTTTAAATAGAAATGGAAGAGTGCCAGAAGAAAGCAAGAAAGGGAAAAGAATCCTCCCCCAAAATAACTCAGAAAAACCCCATAAAACCAAGAGCAATGACAGAGAATAAATAGGATAAAACTAAAAAGTCTGAAATTTAATGTGTCCTAGCAAGTTGCAATTTGAAATCAATTATTACTCAATTAAAAATGATACTACCAAATGATCAACAAATTAATGCATCCGTGTTGACATTTTCCTGCACAAGGCTCAGAGTAAGAACTGCATGTACTTCAGTGGCCTCAAGAATGACATCACAAATGGATAAATCCATTTTGCAAACAGTTGGCCAAGCAACCGCATATTTTGGCAGCACAAGCAAGTAAGAGAGAAGAAGTGTGCTTTTTAATTTCTCCAAATGTTCTTGCTAAATCCAATTCATGGTCTCAGATTATGTACTCAAGGTTTAGAGAAAAATGGATCAAGTTGTACTCAGACTAAATTTGTGTTAAATCAATAAAAGTATTAAAAGGGCTAGTAGTCAAGAGAAGCAACATTATATAGAAAACTGTTTTATAGAATGTATCCATGTATTTTTTAAGGAAAAGTTAAAATTATTTTAAGAAGTGCTTATTTTATTAGTGCAAAAATAATTACTAAACTCAAACTGCCAACAACTCACTTTATAAAATAAAAATGATCCTTTGTTATATCTTTGCAAGTGTGTGTGTGTGTGTGTGTTAAGGTGTAAAGGGTTGGCATTTTATATTTCCATAATTGTTCCTCATTGAAGTATAATTGTATCATAAAATAAAGTTCAGAAATACAAAAGAAAATACAATGATATACTGTATGTGACTGATGATGACCAAATGAATTTATTTTGCCTCAGAAAAGGTCATTACACACTCAGGAGTGTCCTGTGGCCTGGGCCCTGCGTTCCATAACCAGGCATGGAGGGCTGGTTCCATTAGCTTGTTTACCCCTAAATGGACAACAGGAAACTAAGCCTGGACCTGAATAAGTGCATTTTTCATTCCTAAAATTATGATTGTTTTTATATTTTAAGATAAGCTTTACTGAAAATATTCATCTTTGTGGTTAAAATACTCTTGAGTTTATCCTTTCAAAGATCTGAAGGAAATGAACTGTTGGGAATGATATCCAGAGAGCAGAAGCTCTATAGTTCATAATGCTGGAATGGCAAAATGTGTCCGCTGGTCAATAAAACTTGGGGAATAAGAAGAAATGTGATTTGTTGAATTTTCCTGAGTGATAGGTAATTGATATTTTTGAACTCATTCTACCTGTGGCAACTTCATGCTTTCTTTCCATGGGGGGGGGGGGGCACATGTACACCTGTGCTGCTTAATTTATGTTAATCAAAATTGTGGCATTGAGTTCAACCCCAACTGTCCACACCCCTTCCCTCTTGCCACCTTGGCCATAATTTTCAACAAACCTTTACACTCAACAATTGACCAGTTCCGTCTATCAAATTTTGATTCAGTCACAATTCTAGGCAAATATATTGATTCAGGCAGGTAACAATGCATGAATACTCAGAAGGCTGCTTCCTTTGGAAAAAGCCATAGTTTTAAATAGAAGTGTGAAACTCGAGGAAAGAAAATTCCATCAATTCAGGTAAGTCTCTGAAAGTATAAATGTTGGAGTCAGATTATCTGTGTTTATTACCAGTTGGGAAAAATGCTGGCCCTGCAGCTCCCTGATCTGTGAAAGGGACGAATAATATCTATGGCGGTATCTTCAGATTGTGGCCTTGCAAGTACGTCTGCATCAGAATCACCTGAGGCTCAGAAAGCGCCGAGGCTTGGCCCTCCTGTGGATTCTGAGGTGAGCACAGGATGTGCTCACCCAGCATCCCAGGGATTGGCCTCAGTTTACAACAGAGGAACTGGACCTCGGGTTAGCATGGCCGAAACAGCCCAGACCTGAAGCCCCTGGCAGACGAGCTAACCCCCAATCTCCTTTCTACAGGAAAACTGAGAAGTGCAGCTGCATTCTTGGCAGGTTTGTCTGTAGGTGAGGAGCCCTGCAGCTAGGACTGGTCCTGGGTCCAGAAGGTAGCAGCCTAGTGTGGAGAGACTGGAAAGGACCCAGACCTCAGGGGCTGACATTTTCATATGAGCACCAGAGAGCGGTTTAAGCACAGCCCAGTGAGCCAGGGAGGAGCTGATGGCCTGTCCTCTAGCCGGGTGTGTGGTTTGGGTGTGGTGAGTGGGTCTGCAGCAGGAAGACCAAGGACAGCAGTTTAGCATCTGATGACCTTCTCAAGGTCATCCCTCCTTGGATCCTTCCTGTAAGAGCACTTTAAATTATCTGGTAAATGCACTGGGACTAATCTAACAAAAATAGGAAAATAAAATAAACACATAATAAAACGATAAGAATCTAGTTATTCTAACAACAAATGCATAATTTTTTCTTTCCTTTCACTGTTTGCAGGACAAAGCAATTGATAAAATCCATCCCATTTATATAGGCATAATTGACATTGTAGAAAAACTATAATATGTATGATATCAAGGCTCATTTAAGAAAATAACCAAAATAACACTAAATATTATTCCATAAATTTCATTATAATGTTTCATTTTTCTTAGCAAGGTAGTAGAGTGAGATTAAAAATTAGTTTTATCTCCTTTTTGGATAACACAAATTGGCTAGGTAGAAATGCATTTTTCTTCAGTAACTAATTAAGAATGAGAGCATGTGGTCCCAGGTTTAAAATAATTGAATGACTCTGAGGATTTTGTAAATAATTTATCCTTTTTATTGTTCTCTAGATGCAAAATATGAATGTGCTCTAAGACTGAGAAAATCAATTAAAATTCATTACACAGGAGAAATGTATATAAGGTGTCAAAATGATTAAAGGGAATATTTAATAGGGGGCGATGTGAAAGGCCTATCTTTTATTGTTCCCTAGATATTAAGTGCCCAGGGATTTACAAATGAGTACCAGATTACATGTTGGAGGTTAGGTAGCTCAGACTGTGCTCCTACCTCACTGGGGATCACAACAGACAGAAGTTCACAGAAAACCAGGGCTGTGTTGGGGGGACAGTCTCATGTACGTATTGCAGCAGAAGCAATGAGGATTGCTGGGTGTTGAGATTGGCTGGGTGTTCACTGAGCTTAAGGATTTCTGCATGCAACCTTCTGAGTTTTATTAGTGTGGGGGAAGGGTGTACTGTGACTTGTCCATATGCACACCATTTACATAAACAACCCTCACTTTCACGGCACAGATGGGCAGAGATGTATGGTCCCTTCAGGCAAATCAGTTATATTTAATGGTTCAAAAGCAACACCAGGACAGGTAATCTTTACCGTGGGAATAAGGCCCTTGAAAGGGAAGACTGAATACGTTCTTATAGGACTGCTAGAATTAAACTTAGAAGGGAAATGGAAAAGAGAGTTGAATGAACCCCCATTCTTTATAAAATTGTTACACAGATTTAGGCTTGAAAATGTAATGATAATAATATTGAAAATGAAATCTGGAAAATGTATAAGGAACTCCTGTAGTTGTAAAATAAGCTTTATCAGAAAGGAGAAGAAAGGAAACACACACCTCACATTTCTGCACACCACTGCTCTGTACACTATGCCAGGTATCTACCTTTTCAGCATCACATAACTAGAAGGAAAAGCCTGACAATGACGCTCACATCATGAGAGAGAAACAATTCTCAGCATGTCACTCTTTTGAAACCTAAACTACCTCCTTGTTTTATGGGACTTAGAGCTACATGATTCATGTATGCCAGAAACTGGAGGCTAATAGTTCATATTGGTTCAGTTTGTGGAATATTTTTGATCGCCCGATTTGTGATTCAGAACCAGTTGTGACTTCAGTTCCTACAGCTGAGGTTTTATCTCAGGTTTGGCATTTTTTTTTTCTTCATGTCTCAAAAAGTTTTTATGCTGAACACAATAGCTTCACAGAATCACTAGATGAGTATGCTCTCTCTCTCTCTCTACACACACACACACACACACACACACACACACACGAGAGCCATAAAACACAGACAGAAACCTAGGAACCTGCCCTGCCCTGTCCTGGTACCTGCCGTGGAACACTGGTGGTCCTGGGTGTGTGCAAGCCTGCAGGCTGCATGTGCCCCAGGCCCCCTGCACGGCACTTTCTCATTTCATGAAGTACACTGCGTGGACAGTGATTCGCTCAAGGGCCCCTTGTTTCTGAATGAATCACTTTCCATCACACACACACAGAAGTCCCCGCACCTGTCTGCTTACTGGTGAACATCAACACCTAAGCTTTATCTATCACACTATAGAGGGGCACTCAGGCCAGTAATGTCACCAGACCAGGTCACATGGCCACCGATGTCAACACTTGATAATAGGCAGATAATAGGCCCTGAGCAGTGAGGAAAAGCCGAAGTCTTCCTCTCCTGGGCCTCATCAAGGAGTGAGATGAAGGGAGGCAACCAGAAGCCAAATGTTCAGGCAGCAGGAGGAAGGGCCTGATCCCAGCACAGCCCCTGCCATTCTGTCTCCTCGTTAGGTCAAAGCAAAAAAGAAAACCATCATTACATCAGTGTGTGTCTTAGCCAGGTTTTCGCTGCTGTGGCTACATTACCTGACCAGCACAATTGTGGAGGAGAAAAGTCTCACTCAGGGGCTCGCAGTTTCCATTCCTTGGGGCAGAGGTGAGGCTAACATCGTGGCTGAAGAGGGGCAGAGGGAGGCAGTTCCCACGGCGATCAGGAAGCAGACAGAGACAGACTGCACTTGCCAGATACAAACGTATTCCCCAAGCCAGCCCCCAACTCCCACTCCTCCAGCCACACCCCACCTGACTCAGTTATACCCCAAGTCACGCCCCCAACTCCCACTCCTCCAGCCACACCCCACCTGCCTTCAGTTATACCCCAAGCCACGCCCCCAACTCCCACTCCTCCAGCCACACTCCACCTGCCTTCAGTTATACCCCAAGCCAGCCCCCAACTCTCACCTCCTCCAGCCACGCCCACCTTCCTCAGTTATACCCCAAGTCATGCCCCCAACTTCCATCTCCTCCAGCTACACCCCACCTGCCTTCAGTTACCACGTAGCTAATCTGTATTAAGGGATTCATTCAAGGATTAGGTTAAACTCACAGCCCAATCATTTCTTCTCTGAAACTTCTTGCTTTGTCTCACACATGAGCTTTTGGGAGACACCTTACATCCAAAACAACTCTGTGAGAGTGTGTATGTGTGTGTTTAAAATAAAATTATACATTTTAAATCCAATTGGAACCAATTTTTGGCAGATTTGAGTCCCAGAGCAATCTCATAATATTATCTCAATAATGCATGGGTTGTTAAAGGAGTAACATCCCCAAGAATGATGGTCAGTAAATATTTAATAATTAGTTTATTTTTATAAGATAAATAAAAGATTCTGCAATTGATTGCTGTGCCTATGGACAACAAAATCAACTTTTAATATTGTAAAAATCTGGGAGAGTGCATTACTAGCACAATAGATTAGAAATGTAATTTTCTCCTTTGAGCTCTTGAGGATTCTCACAACTAAGTAATTTTTCATCTTCTTACCAGTATTGAAATATAATTTTTGAAAATGATGAAATTGTAACTCTGAGAAAAAAATAAAGTGAACGGATATCTCTCAAAGATTGTACTTAATGCATTAGTTAATTAGTGACTGTTGTTAAAACTAATTCAAAGAATGTATGATGAACAAAGTATTCATAAGCAACTTAATAAAGAAGTGACCAGGGAAGATGGTTGGTCCAAAACAATGCTGGTTAATGTTCAGTTTTAATATAATGGACATTAAACCATAAGCAATAAACCATATGCTTAGGGTTGTTTGTCTACAAGGCAGAAACTGCACCCCCATTAGAAATTAATATGGAAGTTGACCTCTGCCAAAAGAAGATTGTAAAATTACTCAGTCTATAGAAAATCAATCAAAGGGGCCAGCCCAGCTCTGCACAGAGAGAATGCCCAGGGATCTCTTTTGTCTATTTTGGAATTTCAGCAATCTTTCCTTAGGCCAGCATGCCTTGTCTAATAAGACACTGTTTCTGCTCAAGAACTCCAAATCATTCACTTGAAGAATCTTTAGACCAGAATAAGTCCTATCATATTTTTTTAAAGTAAGCCGTTGGCCAGTTGTTCAATTTCTACAATGGAGAAAATTAAAAAGAAAATTTATGAGTAGAAAACATTGTTTCATTGATTTGGAGAATTAACCTTCTGAACTTTCTCCCTTCTTTAAGGGGACCCAGTTGAAGTGGGTCTGAGTGACTGTGATCCAGCAGAGCCGAGGTCCCCCCACATTCTCAACGGGCATGTGGAAGCTTTAACTCTAGCAGTTGAAGTCTAAGCACATTATAAAGGGGGGAAATATGAGACTTCTGAGGACGTTGATTTAGTGTGTCCCTGGACAATTTAATCAGTCTGTTAAGCCTCTCAAATAAATGTTTTTGGAATCATTTTTGCTTTTGGAGTGTGCATTAGGAGCCTAAGGTACTATCTCCTCATTTTGGAAGACGGATATGGGGGCACGATGTCACCTTTGTTACACCCATTGTCATTCTCTTATCCAGCACAACTTCAAGGATGATAGCAAGGGGTCTACACCCTTTGGGAGAAGGGAAAACTGAGTTCTGAATTTAGGGTGCAGATTAGAAGAAAATGCTGAATGTGTAAAGTAAGAGAACTTCACTCTGCATGATAGAAACCAAAATTAATGATATGAATTTATGAAAAGCATGCATTATAATAGCAAATTGTACACTCTGTTTTACAGTAATATGATCTGAAAGTCCAATATGAATATTTAAAAAGTCCCAGCTATTCAGCAGGAGCTCTGAGTGTGCCTCCTTTGATTGGGTGATCTTGTGCACGCCAAAGTGCAACTGTAGCCCTTCTGAGCCATGATAGCATCTGCAAGGTGCAAGGAGGAGAGCCTCATAATGGTAAATGGTGCTGCAGGTTTCTTTTGTGCAAGCTTTGACTTATTATACTTTTAAAATGCTAACATAATCTGTGGTTCTACTAAGGTTGACTTTTAGCAACAAGCAAAAATGCTTAAAAGTTAAGCCCACTGTTAAAATATCAACCTCATGGGTTATTGAATAACTCTCATGAGAAATACATACTTACACTCAAGGTTTTAATTATTTAATAGTACAATAAGCCATTTTGATATTCCAAAATGTAATTCCCCATATATTTCATTGTTCCAATGGAGAATTAGACTTTAAATAATGATGTTTTGAATAAGGCTCCTGTTATCAGGTATGTACAGCAAGAATTTTTAGTGATTATTATGTTGATGGATTAGGTTTCTGAACAAAATTTTGAATTTAAAAATTGAGGAAACCATAAAAATATATAATCTCAATTGAATTAAAAAAAAACGTTGTGACTTGATTTTCTTCAATTGTATTTTTGTTAAAATACAAAATCAGCCATCAGGTTATTATGATGGCTCTTCCTTATTCACTCATTTAATTATAGAGGTAAAATTTAAAGCAGATTTTCCTCTTTGCCACGATTCCATTTTTGGTAAACTTAATTGCAGTGTATATTAATCAAATGATTTCTAGTTGCTTACTATAATCAGGATTCTCACAATCTAATCCAGAGTATAATTTCAAGATTGCTGGAACATTATTTTTTGATCCCTACTTGTCTGGGGCCTAGGGAAAGAACCTGGGACTCAGTAGAGCATTTCTGTTGACTGAATGAATTAATAAATGATTCCTATTTTGAAGGTGATCAGTCTGGAAACACATTGATTTTCAAACACATAGAATGAAGTTTTGTAATGTGTGTTTTCCCAAAGAATGTCTTAAAGAAAGGCTCAGGATGCCCTGAAATGTTATGTCTTGTGCAAATTGTGGCAAATGTAATTAGGGTCAACTATCATCCCCCAAAATGTCTGCTAGGCACAACACACCTCATCTATTTCACATGATTGTTCATCTGGAGGAAAAGGAATAGCAGGGAAAAAAGCAAAAGGAACATAACATTAAAAATCTCTTACCTCTGACACATGGCCCTTTAAACTTGGTATTTTTGTATGATTTTTTTGCTCACAAATTTATCTTCCCATCTGTCTGGGCAAATCCGACAGCTTCCCTTCCTTTGGCAACACTGAATGAATGTGTTTCTGCAGAAAGCCTTGACATATTTAGCTCTCGCTCTTCATGAGGCCTACAAAATGGGTGCTGCATGATCCAGGGGGAGAGCTAGCGACGGAAACTTCACTGAAAAGCTCGGCTTTTTAAAAATTTTATTTATTTTTTCCTGACTTATCCCTTGGAAAGCTTGTATTTGATTTTCTGAATACTTCCCTCATAATATAGAAAGCAAGATAATTCAGCTGTGAAAACAAGCACAGTTTCTCCTAATGTGCAGCAGCTGAGGACGTGCCTGCCTTTAACAGCACCCACTTCTCTGCGGCCACAGGTATTCTTTTTAATCAAGTTTCTATTATGGGCACTGTGTGGCTGAGCGAGGGCTTTCCTTTCTTACAGAAGAAAACTTAGGGAGGGCAGAGGGAGCCTACGGTTGTCACAGTTTGTGTTATATGGGCCTTGAAAGGAGAGACCAGAGGACAGTTTAGCCAAAAACAACAAACAGTCAGTTACCATAAATTCCAAGCTCAGGTTGAGAGAGAAAGAGGCCCATGAGCTCCGGGGCATCAAGGCTGCTGGTGAAACCAAATACACAACGACACTGTCACGTGAGCTGCCGTGTTCTGGGGAATCTGTGTGCTTGCTGTTTGAATCTTCTAGAAAACAATGGGAGAGTGTGGACCGGCAGAACCACATTTTCTGAAGCACACATCCGCTCATTCAAAACTTGGACAAAGGGGGTAAACTCTGGCTGCTAAGAGAGAAATCGAAGGACCGGTTTCCTGAGAATTGTTAAGCCAACATGCTATTAAATATACCACCTAACATTGTTCTTTTCCTCTCCCTTTCCCTCTCGCAGCTACCACATGTGATGGAAGAGATCCAAGTTAAACACTCTCACCAGAGCATGCTCCAAGACAGATGACTGAGCCTTGGGCTTGGCCGATACAATGCACTTCTATTCTCTATTTATTTTTGTAGTTCAAAGACCTGGCAGTCACTCTCTTGATGCCTGCCATGAGCACCAGCGTGCTCCTGATTACTGCCCAGCATTTTATATCTGTGTGCCAGCTACCCAGATAGACCGTGTATAAAGAGGAAGGGGATCTTTTCAAGGAAAAGCAACCCCAGCTTCCACTTAAACTTTGAAATTGCAGATGATACATTGCCAACTAGGAGACCTTGCTTTAATCAGAGAAGCCACATGAAAAGGCTGTTTCTGTTCAACCCCGGTCATTTAGGGAACCAGTGATAAGTAGGCCGTGCAAAATTCCAACTTCTCTCAAAGTTGGCTTGTTCTCCTCAAAAAGAGTTGAGCCTTGATTTCATTTTCTGAATAGAAATATTTACAGTTCTGTCGTACATGGATTTCAGCCTTCCTTCTGTCTACCAACAAACAGGCTTTTAAAAGAAGGCTTAGGGTTAATTGGAAGTAGTTTTCTAAGAGTTGGCTCATAGAGATTTAAATAAGGACTAAACTGCTTTACTGCTCTAGTTAAAATTCATCAAAGACTGACTTTAGCTAGAAAAAATAAAGTAGGCACATTCTGACTTAGTTTTAAATTATGCATTCATATAATAAGTAATCTTGCATAACATAGAAAGTGGAAACTGTAATATTCACAAATTTATCAATATTGGAAAGAGAAAAAAAATCTTCTCAGGTCCACATGAATCCTTTTTTTTATTTTGGTTGTTCGTAACATTTGGATATCTGTGTAATGAAGGAGATTTTCGTACAATTCTTAGTATTGTGCTGGAAGTATTATATTTTATTATCAATTTAACAAAAAGTTTCCTTCTTTGATTATTAGTTTCAATTTTGTGGCACTTCCTACTGCAAACTTTTGACTTTTTGTCTCACACTTCACAACTGTAGTAGCCTCACCATAGTAAAATGAACCCCCACCTTCATGGACTGAACCCCTATCCCCAGTTTGTATTCATACACTAAAGACCTATGCCCAGTGGGGCAATGAGGAGATAGAGCCAGATAGGGAGGTGACTGAGGTTAAAGAGGTCATAAGGGTGGATGTCATGGTCTGAATATTCCTGGTTCTGTGACATTCCTCTGAAGAGAGTTCCTTTTAATTCTAACTCTGTGCAATTACAACAGGTGACCTTGATGTATTGAAGTCTTCGTGTATACTGTGTTAAGATAACACCTCTGTGGAAGGACTGTCTTCCAAGCCTCCTTTATTGATGAGACTCAACCTCCAAACCCTGATTCTCTGAAAGATGTCATTAAGTTTGGTTTTAGACTTTTTAAGGGTGTATCTCTAGTCAGTTTTACTGGAAGGAACAGTCCCTAATCGAAAGCTATGATTTTTTCTGGAGTCCTGTATGAATGCATATGGTGTTCAGAAGTCTCTCACTCACGTCAGGGTCGGATTCCCAACACCTCCCAGCAGGGTTCTACATGAGTATGTTGGATCTCTCTCTCTTGTAAGTATTGCAGATTCTCTTCTATGTGTACAACCCGCCTTCAGCCAAGAACTTGACTTGGATACTCAATCAGTCTCTGTCCCCCCTCCAAGTAGCTCCCTCTTTTTGGTAGTTTCGGCTCCCTACATTGAAAAAAAAATGTTTCTGAGCAGAGATATGAATCTTCACATGAAATCAAAATATTACCATGAAGTGAAGTAAAATATAAGTTCAAATTCTTAGAAGTCTTCCATGACAGGACTTTGCTCGTAGGGTTGACATAACATGAACATCTTTCCTGCCTGTCAACTTTACCTCCCAGGAAGGCCGTAGCAATGGTGGGAGTTACTGAACACGAGGCATCGGACCTTTCACTTCCACTCTAGGAATAAAAAGAAATGCTTTAATCGTGGTTGTCAGGGTCTTCCCCGGCCTTGGTGGCTTTGTGGTGCTTCTGCCACAGTAATAGATGCTGCCTTTGCTGTTTGGGTAGAATTCTCTCGGGGATCTGGGATGAAGGATGAAGCACCCACATGCTCTCTTTGCAGGTGCCCCTGACCTCGGCTTGTGGCATGGCACTGTTCTGCACAGGGAAGGTGTCCCTGGGGCCTGCCTCCCTGAGCAGCCCTAGTGAGGGCAGAGTGCAGGTCCCTGTGGTCTCCTGATGGGCTTAAGTTTGCCATTTATCCACCCACCCCAGACTCCACCTGGAGCATGGGGAATTTCTTTCCATCTCTATTTCCAATCCGTAATCTTTTCCATTCAAAATACAGCATGTTTTTTCTCAAGTTCTCCCCAAAAGAGTCATTAAATCAAAGTCTCAATTTGGTACTCTTTCTTAAATTTAGCTGCTCAGTGTTTTCCACAGACTTGTGGTTCAGATGTTTGGAAATCATTTTCAGTTGCCCAACATCCTTATTCTGATGATTATCTCCTTTACTCAGACAGATGCATTGAAGCCTCATTGGCAATTACGGTCTCCCTCTCTTCAGCCTCTGGGTCTCCCTCTCCTTGGCCTCCCTCTCTCCAGTGTCAGAGGAAATGACCTGAAACTCCCCTCCACACACAGGGGCCTGCACTCTGCCCTCACTGCGTTGCCTTCCTCTTTCTATTCTGAAAGGAACACGGCAGCTCCCTGCCCTGGCTCCCCCATCAGGACTGAATTCTCTTACTGAGGACATTGTCTCATGGTGATTCCTGGATGAATCAGCAATTTTGCTGTCCTGCACCTGAACTTGAGGTACTCAGAAAAGCAACCCAGGTAGAAAAGCAGCATTGTCTGATGCAGTAATAAAGCAAGCAATGGGCATCCAGCCCTGCGTTTTCATGACCATCTGCAATCTAGACTCACTTGACCTTTACCATCGAAGTAGAGCTAAGGGCCAGGCAGGTGCAAGGTCCCCGGGGTAGCCAGGCAGATCATGCCCTGCATAATTCTAAGTAGTAGCAATTGTACTGCATGCTCACTGAACAGGCCCCTCAGAAAGGTGGGCTGCTCCCACACATAGCCCTACCAGGCCCGGTTCTGTATTTCTCTCCAGATCTGCATAGGTGTTCCTTTCAGATGATTTCTCGAAGGTAAAATTTCTTATAGAATTAGGTGATACCAATAAATGGGCAAAAGGGTGTGACCCCAGGTCATGACTCGGCTGGACTCAGTTGTGCATTGGAGGGTTCTTACCAAAAATTTCTAACAATCTATGGCCAGATTGTTGGAACTTGAAATAAATTTTCTCTTAGAAATTCTTGGTTTGGAATATTAAAATAAAGTCAACTATGAAATTATATTTGTTAACTATATGTACACATATATATTTTATATAATGCTATATGTAGTATATTTAAAATCTATGACAAAACCCACCCGTCATGTAGAATGTCCCTTGATGGACAGGAACACAAGCCAATTTTGGTGAAAAAAACTGTAACCTTGGAAATAGATTTGTGTCATGTGCCTCTCATAGATAATTTCCTGAAATTCAGTTGGTAGTCAACCAAAAACTCTTTGTCCTTATACATCTTGGGGAAAAAAGAGAGTGAGAGAAGGACTAGTCTGCTCGAGTGAGACTATACTGTGAACTGGTGGCCAGGAGCCGTGGGGCAGAGGCCCCGAATCTGTTCTTTCCAGGGAGTGGAGAGCTAGCTGCTTCACGTCCCAGAGCTCCAGCCACATGCACAATTCATGTGATAGTTCATCAACTCAAAGGACTGAGTCAATAAGCTGCTACTTATAAAATCCTTTAAAACAGTGCCAGCCAAGAGGAAATGCACAGCATTATTTTTTTTAATGTCAGCATTATTTTTCTCATTATTAATTATGTTCCTAGAGTCACAAAAAAGTCCCCACAGAGTGGTCTTGAGCCTGACATCTTCATTTGAGTGTCCGTAGGTGACTGCTTCCATCCATGCACTGATGTCCAGCATGATTGTTAAGTGCTCACCAGGTGCCCGGCCAGTGCTTTGGGGGAGCCGCTGTCAGTAAGCTCACCCTGCCCACAGCCGCTGGGAGACACAGGAGGGCCACAGACACAGGCAGTGGAGGAGGCCACACAGAGACTGCAGGAGAGGTGCAGAGGGAACCCCAGTCTGCCCTCAAGAGAGCCACAGAAGATTTCTTAGAAGAATGACAGTTTGCCGCACTGCCTGCCAAGATCAAAGGTAACTGAGCATTTGCTGATCAGATAGGACTCTTTTTTGTTTTGTTCTATTTTGGTGATTATTTGTGAATTTGGGACATATATGGCACTTTAGAATTTCAGAAAGACAGGTATTTGGGGATCCCCCCCCCCCCATCCTGGGAACCAAAGAAAAGGGCACTCTATCACTGAACTACATCCACAGCCCTTTTAATTTTTTATTTTACTTTAAAACAGTTTCCCAATTGTTCAGACTGGCCTCAAACTTGTGCTCCTCCTGCCTCAGACTCCTGGGTAGCTGGGATTAAGGCACATACCACTCCGCCTGGTGGAAAAAGTATTTTTACTGAAGTGCTCTGCCTCTCTTCATCATTATTAGAGCCAATTATAAACTTTACAACCCCTCCCCATGTTGCAAGTGAACAGGTATAAACTCCATTAACACAGTTATGCAGCTCTACATTTTTGTGTGTGAATGCTGGTATTAGTGATGGATTACAAACAACTAATGAATGAAAATGTAACGGGAATGTAACAGTAAATTCATGTCATAAAGTATTTAAACATTTACATTTGATATATGAGTACATTTGGGAAAAAGTCTAGCACATAATTAAGATATAATTATGAGCAAAAAATTCAAAAGGTTATGATAACACTTTAGAAAGGCAAGGATTTTTTGTGTGTGTGTGTTTTTTATGTATTTTATCTCCTTTTGTGGAAAAATTAGCCAGTGGTTAATCTGTGGCAATTTTTGTTTTATGTGGATATCAGTTTTAAGTCTGTCACAACCCTTGCTCAAGATTGCAAGATTATTGATAACATAATATAATTTTCATGGTATTCATAAAGCCATGTTTAAATGCTGTATTTCTCCAAGTGAAATTTGATGATAGATCTTACATCTCTAGTTGATTGGCATTCAGAACTTAAAACTAGTGGGTCTTAATTCTTTCCAGGCTGCCTGTGAATCAAAAGCTATTTCATTGGGAAACCTATTAAAAACTTATGTTGCAATAATACCATTCGCACTTTGGAGCTCACCAGACTGCTTGTATTTTAAGGATGTAAAGCACAACAGAAATAAGGAGGGGGGTTAGGCTTTAATTTCTTCTTCTCACCATGGACACAATTTTAAAGGAAAGTGTATTTTACTTATTGATATTCTTCCTACATATTAGACAGTACCAAATTGAGTAGTGGAGCATTATAAACAATTAAGTGTTCATTTCTCCT
This sequence comes from Marmota marmota marmota, assembly GCF_001458135.2. Lineage (NCBI taxonomy): Eukaryota > Metazoa > Chordata > Mammalia > Rodentia > Sciuridae > Marmota > Marmota marmota. Next base: position 4,320,805 of record NW_026000037.1, read on the forward strand.
AACTCTGAAGAGCATGATGGTCGTTCTTAGTGGGTGCAGACTTAGCTATAGCATAAACCCTTCTCTCTGATGGGCTGTGGTGACCCAGTGCCAGCTACACTTCCCACTCTGGCTTCCAGGCAGGTGTGACCTGCACATGACCAGGTTGACAATGTCAGGAAGCTTGTGAGTAACTTCGGTGGCATCGCTCTAAGACATAGCTGCTCCTCCTGGGCTGCTCTGTTCCCCTCTCTGCCAGGGGAGCTGCAGTGGCCAGAGCAGATTGGGAATCTGGTGGTGGAGATTGCAGAACCGTTCCAGCGGAGGGGCTGCCCAGTCAGCCAGTTACACGGGAAGGTCCTTCCTCCCAGATCTGAGCACAGCATTCTGCACTTTCTTTGTCATAGCAGCTTAATCTCTCCTCAACCTGACAGAAGATGCAAATACTATCACTAGTGGACAAAATCTCTATGAATATTTAGGGCACGTGGCCTAAGACAATATCAATATCTCTAATTGCATAACACTGAAGTTTTGTCTACATTGCCTTAGATGGAGGCCAGAAATGGAAAGGAAAAGAAGAAATAGAATTAGAGGAGGAAATAAAGAATTCAATTAGAAAGAAAGTTAGAAGATGTAGGATTTTGAATTTAGTAATAAGAGATAATCCAAAATATTGACACGTGACTATAAATCACTCAAATAAAAATTATTTTAATGAAATGTCCTTTATGTACGTTACACTCTCCATTCAACACAGGCAGAAATTTGCCTCCACATAGTTCAGAGAAAAAACATTGCACTTCGTTAATTTATATCAAATAATTAAATTAGTTAATGTGTATGAAAGCAGGCATACCGGCATTGAGAAATGGATGTATATTTTCTTGAAAATATTTTCATTCAATTGATCATCAAGATAATATTTATTTTTTTACTGTGTGTTGGAAATATTCATGTGTTCAATGGAAAGAACGAGCTTCTATGAGCTGTCTCTTTTTATTATTGGTTGTTCAAAACATTACAAAGCTCTTGACATATCATCTTTCATACATTAGATTCAAGTGGGTTATGAACTCCCATTTTTACCCCAAATACAGATTGCAGAATCACATCGGTTGCACATCCACATTTTTACATGATGCCCTATTAGTGACTGTTGTATTCTGCTACCTTTCCTATCCCCTACTATCCCCCCTCCCCTCCCATCCTCTCCCTCTACCCCATCTACTGTAATTCATTTCTCTCCTTGTTTTTTTTTTCCCATTCCCCTCACAACCTCTTATATGTAATTTTGTATAACAATGAGGGTCTCCTTCCATTTCCATGCAATTTCCCTTTTCTCTCCCTTTCCCTCCCACCTCATGTCTCTGTTTAATGTTAACCTTTTCCTCCTGCTCTTCCTCCCTGCTCTGTTCTTAGTTGCTCTCATTATATCAAAGAAGACATTTGGCATTTGTTTTTTAGGGATTGGCTAGCTTCACTTAGCATAATCTGCTCTAATGCCATCCATTTCCCTGCAAATTCCATGATTTTGTCATTTTTTAGTGCTGTGTAATACTCCATTGTGTATAAATGCCGCATTTTTTTTTTTATCCATTCATCTATTGAAGGGCATCTGGGTTGGTTCCACAGTCTAGCTATTGTGAATTGTGCTGCTATGAACATGGATGTGGCAGTGTCCCTGTAGTACGCTCTTTTAAGGTCTTCAGGGAATAGTCCGAGAAGGGCAATAGCTGGGTCAAATGGTGGTTCCATTCCCAGCTTTCCCAGGAATCTCCATACTGCCTTCCAAATTGGCCGCACCAATTTGCAGTCCCACCAGCAATGTACAAGAGTACCAGCTCTCTTTATAGTTTTTTAAATTTTAAATGAGCCTGAAAATACTAATTGTACCTATAAGTGAAAATTGGAAGTAAGAAACCAATGGGAATCTTAGATGGCATTCCTTTCAGCCAAAATGAATGTGCAGTTGTTTAAATATGATATGGAGATGAGCCCTTCAGACACTAAAATGCTCTTCTCTGCACACATCTCTTCTGCTGAAACCAAGCTTTTAAGAATCCTATTCTTTCTCTTTAAGATTTAACTTGCCATCAGATAATTTTTCATGAATATAACACTAAATTTCACAGCTCTGAGTTTCTTTTTATTTTTCTTGCAGAAAATTCATAAAATGAAACCACATTGCTTTAAAGAAGAACACATGGTTAGTTTTTAGGAGAGAAGTGAAAAATCTCGAGTTTGGCTACCACAGTAATTACTGACAGCCGCTAAATTCTATGTACAACATAAGGCATAAATTAGCTGATCACCAACATGTGGGTAGCCACAGGTAACAAATATCAAACTTGGGGAGAAAAAGAGAAAACAAAATGGGTTAATATATGATGACAAAAAGATAAGACAAGTAGCTCTATGTGGATTGGTCTTCACGTGTTGTTTGTTTCAGATCCTCAGTTCAGCTGTAGTCAACACTTTTATGAAAAAAAAAGAGCCATTTTATGATATCAGTTTTCATTTTTGTCATATTATTGCAAGGTACGCTCTTGAATTCAAGCCAGAGAAGAAAAATAGAAACAAATGCAAATAGGGCAGCATTTTTCTCAAAAGCATAAAACGAATGTAAGTCACCCTGTCAACATAGATTCAGAGCCAAAGAGGGAAAGAGAGCAAGTGCCTCATGTGATTTGTTCCACTGTCTAATTTTACCTAGGACTCTAGTTCTACAGTTAGAAGCTGATGACAGTTAACCATATTTAACTTGAATGTGTAGGTCCTTTTAATGGGATTTGTGGGAAAAAGACACTGATGAAGATTTTCACATTTCACAGAACACTATGCCCAATTTCTAAAATCTGGGGTATTCAATAAGAACAAAGGAAGATATCAAACAATGGATAATGTGCTATCTTTCATAGATAGATCTAAAGCTAACAGCCAACTGTTAATACAGCACATGTTACTAGGGTTCCTTCAGTTGGTGATGATGGATTCACCCTCATGACCTCACAGCCTCTGTTCCCCTCAGTGGTCAGCCACACTCAAGATGGCTGGCTGGGGACAGAAACCCTGGAATTCACAGAGCCCCTGTGTCTCTTCCGGCTTACCAGTTTGGTAGAGCAACCACCTGCACAGCAAGCTGGAAAAAGAAGGCATTAACAGGAAACATCTCAAAAGCTGAATTTTAGCTCCTATAGTACCTGACATGGGTTTCATATTTGCAGTTTGCGAATTACATTATGTCCATTTTCTTCTTCAAAACTGAAAGTTCTTAGTAAATATGACTTGAAATCACACGCATGTCACAGATATGAAGTTATGACCAGAAGGAGTTAGGGAGCTAAAGGTGAAATTCAGGAGATGGAATGAATTGGCAGCTAAGACTTAGCCTTGGTCTGACTTCAAATCCCAGGTCTACTTGGTAAAGCTCTCTGGATCTTCCTTAATGTCACTCATAATCCCTGAGTTCCACTCTCTTCATCAGTGAAACAGGGATAACTTAAGGAGGATATTGAGAAAATTACAGAACATAATCTCTTCAAATGCTTAATCCTGCCCCTGGTCTCATAGATGCTAATCTTATTACTATTAGTCTTATTGTTACCATTATCCAAATACATATGGCCATTTCAGTGTATTCTGCTTGAGAAGGAATAAAGGTGTTCATCTCAAATAAGATGATTTTACATAAAATAATAATAATATAAAATTTCAGGTTTAATGAACTTTAGTGGTGAATATTCTCAATCTTAGAAATCAAGAGATGGGTTCTAATGCTGGCCTAGCCACTTTCCACTACCACGTTAGGCCCAAGAGTGAACATTCCCAAGTCTCCACATTTGTCACATGGGGTAAATGAAATCTGCTCTGTTGAACTTACTGAGCTCTGAGGATCCTGTGCTAAGGGACTTTGAACAGCACTTGGAAGTATTATTCGCCCTTGGGAAGTAATTATGGTGGAGTCTAGTCTCACGTTCTAGAGCTCCTCTGGCTTCTCCACTATCTGGTATCCCCTTACCAATCTTCAACCTATTGAGCTTGATGCCAATTTCGTAAAAGGCAAAAGAAAACAACTTTCACAGTCAGTAATTCGTGTTTGCAAATATTTTTCTCTCAAAGTGATTTAGCAAAATTAGAGAACCCAGTAGGTAACTACCAAACAAGACACTGGTTCATCTGCTTCTTTCTATCACTTTCAGCATGATCATGGGTCAAAGTGAGGGCACACAATGGAACCTTTTAGCCAGCACATGTGTTTTGTTGTATGTGGAATTATAAAATCCTGATCTATGATTTTTTCAAGTAGATTCTCTTTTGACACTTTTCAACCAAAGTAAGACTGAACATGTGTTAAAGTGTAAATCAATACGATTTTGGAAGGGTTTGATTAATTCCAGTTTGCCTTGTGATCTGCTAACAAATATGTCAACTCCGTTTTGATTTGGTCTTTTCAAATGACAAGTGCTAAAGAGAAATGGCTTCAATTTTTAGTCCGCATAAGGAACTAAAGCTTCAATGAGAATACAACATTGACCTTTCTACAGGACTGTGTTTGTTTGGAAGTTGCTTTAAAATATAGAATTTACAGAAAGAGGAAACATAAAAACATGGCATCTATTAATGGATATTCATTCAACAAATACTGTTAGCTCATACTCTGTATACTGAGAGAACAGCAGTGAACAAAGCAAGGAAAGTCTGGGACTCTATCAAGCACACATTCTCCATATTTTATGCAAAATACTGATGACAGAAAAACTTGATTAGGTGGGTTTATGTGGCTGCAGCTAAACACTTTAAACAACTCTTATGAATGTGTTTTCTCAGAGATGTTTATAAAAGCACCATGAAAAATGAATGAAAAAAATGATTTTACACAGACAGTGCTAAAAGAAATATTTCTGTTGATCTCTTATAGAAGACAAAGTTAAGATATCTTCAGTAAATGTGGAACTCAAAAGTACTGGATAGTTTGGATACAGGGCCTTTACCACACACACGTTTTGCAAATATTTTCTCCCAGCTTGGAAGTTGCTACTCATTCTCTTAGCAGAGGCTTTCAAGAACATGAATTCTAGATTTTAATAAAATCTAATGCATCATTTTGTTCCTCTGTGAGTCATGCCCCTGGTGTGTATCTCTAAAACTCATTTCCAGTTCCACAGTCACTTAGACTTTGGCTTAAGACTTTGATTTTCATTGTTTTATGTTTTTCTTTCACCAATATCCCAATATCTTAAGTACATAGCTTAAGAGTGTCTGATGAAGTGGTCCATGGTCTTTGCTCTTCTTTAGAACCTTGTGACTATTTTGGGTCTTTCCCTTTTAATAGGAATGCTAGAATCCATTTGACCATATGTATCCACAGAATTACTCACTTGAATTCTGATTGGGATTTTTGTTGAATCTACAGATAAATTGAGAAGAGCTGACTGCTAAAAAATGAGCCTTCCTGCCCACAAACATTGAGGACTTCTCCATTTGTTTAGAATCTTTGATTTCTTTCACCACACTTTTGTAGTTTTACTCATGGAGATACTGAACATCTTTGTCAAATTTACACCAAATTTTTTCATTTGTTTTAGTATCAATGTCAATTGTGCTATCTTTAATTTTATATTTACATTATTTATTTGTGGCATTTGAGAAAGCAACTGGCTCCTGTATGTGTTCAGCCTGCAGCCTGCAACCTTGCTAAATAGCTTACTAGTTACCAGAGTTTTCTGGCCAGTTGTTTTGGGGGATCTTGCACTAACAGTCGTGGCCTCTGTGGAGAGAGGCGTCCTACTCCTTCCTCTGCACCTTAATACTCCAGTTCCTTCTCACCATGGCTGCTTTGGCCAGGCCCTCCCTCATGATGTTGAGTGACAGCGATGGCAATGTCATGGGAATTCTTCCCTTGCTCCCCGTCCTGGGAGGAAAGTGCCTTTAAGTCCCCCACCAGGCATGATGCTGCTCCTACTCCTACTGGGCTTTCTCAGATGTCCCTTGCTCAGTGAGGAAGTTCCACTGGACACCCAGCTTTCCTGAGAGTTTGTATCATGACTAGGTGTTGGTATTTTTGCATCTTTCGATGTGATCATGTGGTTTATTCTATAGCCTCTTGACATGATGGATCTCATTAACTGACTCTTAAATGCTGGACTAGGTTTAACATGCCAGGGATAAATTTCACTGATTTATACATTATTAAAGTCACTTTGCCAATGTTCTGTTGAGGATATCTACACCTATGTTTCCAAGACACATTTATCTATGTTTTTTTGTTTTGTTTTTGCATTATCTTTGCATTTTTTTTTGGCATTGGGGAACTATTGACCTCGTAGAGTGAGTTAGGCAGTATTTCCTTTGTGTCTATTTTCTGGAAGTGACTGTATGGAATTGGTGTAATTTCTTCCTTAAGTGTTGGTCAGAATTCACTATTTGGACTTGGTGTTTTCAACTTTGGAAGAAAATTACATTGATGGTCTTTAAAAGAGACTAAAATACTCAGCATCTACTTCTTGTTAGAGTTTTGATAGATCATGTTCTACAAAATTAGTTCATTTTACCTATTTAGTTTCTAGGCATGGGGTGCTTTGTATATTCTCTTATTATCCTCTAGAGGTTTATGAAATCAGTAGTTATTGTCCTCTTTTAATTCTGATGTTAGTTTTGTTTATATTTTATTTTTATTTTTCCCCTTTGTTTATCTGTATAGACATTGGTCAGTTTTACTGATCTTGTGAAAGGACTAACGCTTAGTTACCTTGATATTCTCTGGTTTCCTGTTTTCAATGTCCTCAATTACTGCTCTAATTTTATTGTTTCCTTCTGCTTATTTTAGGCCTACATTTTCCTTTTTTCTCTAGATTCCCGCAGGGAAGAGATTTTGACCCTCTCTTCATTTCTCATGTATGTATTCAGTAATCTCCCTTTAGCATTGTATTGCTGTTTTCCCCTGAGTTAGAAGATGTATTTCATTTTCATTCTGTTAAAAATACTTTTAATTCCTTTTGAACTTTTTTCTTGATTCACACATTACTTAGAAAGAAGATGTAATCTGTTGTCAATGGCCAGTTCAATTTCATTGTGGTCTGCAGGCCTCCTCAGCGAGATTGCTATACTCTTACGTCTGTTAGTCCAGAATGAGGTGTTTTGATGAATGGTCCATGTGAAAACATATATATATTGCTGTTGTTCAGAGAGGTATTCTTTAAATATAGGATCCAGTTGATGGTGCCTCTGGATTAAACTGTGGCCCTTCTGATTCTTGTCAGGTACTGACGAAGCTGTCTTGAAGTCCCCAAATATATTAGTGGGTTCTCGGCTTCTCCAGACAGTCCTTCAGTTTTACTGCATGTATTTTGATGTTGTGGGGTTATCTGAATACATGTTGAAGGTTTTATGCTCTTTGGGAAAAATCATCCGCTTATCATTATGTGACATCTCTCTCTTCCCTCATGACTTCCTGTTCTGAAGTCCGCTCTGCCTGGCTGTTTCTCTCTGAGAATGGGGATGGGAATTTCCAGACTCTACCTGTGGGGCGGAAGATCAAAGTTCCCAAGCACTTCCTGTGCTCTTTAGAAACTGCCCCACCATTAACTCAATGCATCTCTTTCTATCAGCTTGCCCACTAGTTTCTCATGTCACCAAGCAGGGTTTCAGGGTGTCCAGCAAAGATGCCAAGCCCGGAATGCCACAGCTGTATGAAAGGCCTAATACCTGCTCATGGGCTGATGTGCAAGCATTTGGGGACATTTACAGCATCGCATCTGCGTTAACCATTGCCATGAGACTAGCGGTAATGACAGCAGACACAGGTAGACAGCGTGAGTTTCCTTAATGTAAGCAAGGAATCTTGTTTATTGCACACAGCTGCCCAGGGCAGGGGACACAACTGATCTCTCAGCACGAGGGGAAACTTCTGGCAAACTAACCCATGCTGGTGTGCAACCCTAATGACGTCACCTGATCAAGTAGAATATCCTGACTTCAGTTTTGTGTATAAAGGGACACCACGAAAAGACAGAGAGCAGGGCTTAGACGAAGGCACTGCATAAGGAGATTCCCTGAACAAACAAAAGCCTTGGGGAACCCAGCACAGTGACAGTGATCATCCTTATGACTTTTATATTTTACAATACAGTATTCTCAATGACTCTCTAAACACTCTTCAGATCATAATTCACTGTCCCATAGAGAGAGGGGAAACTCAAGTCACAGGTCATAAGAAATTCACTCGAGGTCTTAGAGTATGTGTGTGTGCTGTCTTGCACAGTCTGTGCATGAAGAGAAGAGGGACAGAGGAATTACCAGAAGAACAAAGCCATGAAGGATGAGAGAAAGAAAGAGACAGAATCATGTTATCGAATGTCCCAAATGCTGAGCAAGGGCTGCTGAAACTATTGTGAGGCCAATACTAGGGCCAGGAGCTGCTGTGGCAGTTTCCATTTCACTTCTCTTTCTGCAAGGTGGGCTCGCTCTGATTTTGGCTGCTCACTGAAGCTTTGCAAGTGTAGAGTTTTGATACAGCTTCATCTGGAATGGAACATCTAAGAACTCATTTTTTTACACATGTTTTGCAAACGTCCAGTGGAGCAAGGCCTTCCGCACAGCCTGTACTAGGAATGTCAGGGATGTGATTTAGTATTTCCCCGAAGCAGATCACAGAGGGCGATTTCCACCCCAAACTCCTGGCACTTCTGAGATGCATAAGGGAAACTCTGATGGAACATCAGTTACAGAATTGTCAAAAGACTTGTGTGACAGAGATCCTTCCTGAAAGAAATATTATATTCCTGAAAGAAATAATAAAAGCTAGGCTTAAAATAACTTTTAGACAAATAGCAAATGAAGTGTTCAATTCCCATGGTTTTCATATCCTCAAGCACGAATGTTGGAAAAGTACACAGAATGTTACAAGAGATCTTATATTTTACTTTCCATGATTAACTTAACATTCAGAAACTCGTGTTCTATTCTTTAAACAAGATAGTACAGGATTTATCTGTAGTTTTGAACAGTGATATTGTAGGGATTAAGGAAAAGTATTCCGGCACATTCTCAGTTCATCAGACAGGATGTTACATGATGTCTACGACAATATTTAAATAGTGCCATGTTCTTTGGCAGCTTGCTGAACTCCACGTTTCTGTGTTTATCTACAAGAAATATAAGACCACATGCCACCCTTTATCTTCACCTTTTATTGGGTGTGGGCAACCTGTTGTCCTCAGCCTCCATTACTTGTAAATACAGTGTTTGGGGAACACACTCATGCCCATTTATGTGTTGCGTGTGGCTGTTTTCCTTCTGTGAGCAGAGCTGAGTGGCTATGACAGAGACTGAATGGTTTGCAAAACTATTTCCTGTCTGGCTTTTAATAGAAAAAAGGTTCTCAACCTCTGTCCTACGTTTTTGTTACCTCTTACCATTTCTGTTATCTATCTATCCATCCATCCATCCTGGGGATCAAACTCAGAGACACTCTACCTTTAGAGACACTTTAGACACTCCACTTTTTTTTTTTTTAAGAGAGAGATGCTTTTGTGTAGTAAATGATGTTGGCATTAATGTGAGCTACATCCTTGTTTTGAGATAAGGTCTGGCTAACTTGCCCGATTGTCCTGGATGTTACAGTCTTCCTGCCTCAGCCTCCCTGTCTGCTGAGTGGGCAGCACCTGCCTGGCCATTTCTGATCTTCGTTAAAGATTTTCATTATATTTAGAATGAAAACAAATACATAAAAAAAACCCAGTGTCCTCAAAATAGAAAGCAAATTACTGAACTTTGCCCTGTGTCCTTTTCTACTATTCATAGGGCCAATGATTTCACAGTTTCGTTTGTCTTTATTTTATTGTATCTCTAATGCCATGTTCGAGACTTTGATAGGTACTTTACATATATTCTTCTTAAAGCAGAATAAAACAATCAGGAACAGAGAGAGAAAGAGAGAGAGAGAGAGAGAGAGAGAGAGAGAGATGCTTTCATGTAGTAAAACAATGGAAAATAAAGTCTTCCCATTCTAGAAAAATCATGTTGTTCTCTGTGTGAGACCCCAAGAACATAGTGGGACAGAGTGCATGTCTCCTATTTCACATTGCCAGAATTTCTCTTGGATACATATCTAGTCCTGGAATGCTCCAATTCTACCCAAAGCAGGATCTTGCACATTTGTTTCTGTAGTCTGAATGACATTGCCATTAATCTGTCACCCCAGCTGGAAACAAAAGCTATTTCCTGAACTTCATTTCTGAGCACCTCTCACATCCGATTATCTTTCCTGTCTCATTGATTTTGCTTTTTAACACCTTTCCCACATCGACTGTGGCCACTGTTCAGGTTCTCAGCACGTCCTCTGGACGGTGATAGCATTTACTGCTGTTGGAACTGTTGTGTGATTGGGGCTTTCATCTGATCTAGTGCCTTATTCATGGCACAGCCACAGCAACCACTCCCTCTCTGGGAGCTGTGCTCCCATCTCTCCTCTTAACCACTACACCTTGAGGTTCCTTTGGTGCCTGCCATCTTTGTAAGCTTGTTTGGCCACGGTAATTGGATGAGGAAATAAAAACTGACCAGTCCAACCCAGCCACATGTGTTACATCCTCGACTACCACAATGAGTCCGTTGCAAGGTGGTCATAGAACCAGGTCAAATTCTTTCCTTTTGACTTTCCAACTTAACTTGAGCTCTCTCCTGTTGGCTAAGCTACGGAGATACTGGCTTAGACACTGTTGTTCACCTCGATTCCTACCTTTTAGCAAAGATGGTGTGCAATGAGAGGAGCTGAAACCTGCGTGCAGAGAATAGCAACAGAGATGCATTACAGTCTCTCAGTTCGCTCTCCCATGACCCTGCCTTAATACAACTTTCCATAAAGGATGGTTATAAGGGCAAAAATTTTTTGCTTAAATTATTTCAAATTTGGTTTGTTCAACTTGTGACTAAACTGATCTCAATTAACATTATCTTATACTGAGGCCATGAATCCAACTAAATTTACTCTACATATTGTTGGTAAAGTTGTCTATCTGATTTCCTTAAAATTCAATTCTGCATTAAAATTGATAAGATAAAGTTCTATTTCATGGCTCACAAAACTTCCAATATTTCACTGTATGTTCAGGTATACTTGCCCTAACATTTCACAGGTTCTGGTTTCCAAAATGCACTACACTATTTCACAACACAGTTTTTGTTCTCTATTGCTATTATTTTTAATTAAAATGTTAAAAGAATGACTTTATGACTTTTGCTGGTAAATGCATAGAGCTGGATTATGCTAAGCAAAATAAGGCAATGCCCAAAATCCAAAGGTCGGATGCTCTCTCTGATTTGTGGATGCTAACACACAGCACAGTGGGGTGGGAGAGAATCCATGGGCCTGGAACACTTGTGCTGTCCTGTTGGCAGCAGTTAGAGCTGTCCCATGTGGTGCTCCTGACACCTGCTATAGGGATAGAGTGGACAAAATGTCTCCTGGAGTGGCTGTGCCCTTGGGCCTTACCTTAACAAGAAGAGCTCCTGCAGCTCCCCCTGCCCATTCCAGGGTGGTGTCCATGCTGAGGATCAAGCAGTGCTGATGGCCATGCAGTGTAGCTCCTGCTTTAATTTTCAGCAACTTAAAATCAAGTGATGTTGGGCATGTTTTCCTAAAGTTTGCTTCCCCATCTATCTTCTTCAGAAAAGTGTCTGTCCAGATCTTTTGCACTTTTTTTTGGGGGGGGGGGTACTATGGATTGAACTCAGGGGCACTTGACCCCAGAGCCACATCCTCAATCCTGTTTTGTATTTTATTTAGGGACAGGGTCTCACTGAGTTGCTTAGTGTCTTGCCATTGCTGAGGCTGGCTTTGAACTCACAATCCTCCTGTGTCAGCCTCCTGAGCTGCTGGGATTAAAGGAGTGTGCCATTGTGCCTGGCTCTTTTGCGCATTTTAATTGTTTGTTTGTTTGCACATTTTAAAATTGTTTATTGTTTTCATTATTGTGCTGAGGTCCTTACATATTTTAGATACAAATTTTATAAGATACACATATTGCACATATTTTCTACCGGACTGTGGCTTATTTTTTTCATTCCATAAACAGTATCTTTTACAGAAGAAAAAAAGGTTAAAATTTAATAATGTCCGATTTATTAATTTTACCCATAGGCAGGGCTTTTAAGTATTCTCCAGAAATTCATCACCAAATCCAAGATCACCTTGATTCTCTCCTGTTTTTAGAGGTTTTATGGTTTTGTGTTTTACAATGGGCCTAGTATCTATTTTGAGTAAAAAAATTTTAAGATCAGTGTCTACGCTCCTTTTGTGTGTGTGTAGATGTCAATTTTTCTATTGTCACCTTTTGACTTTATTGAATTTCTCTATTCATTTTCTTTTTTTAATTTCAGTGATGTCTGGTTTAATTTTTTACTGTGTCTTCCACTTGCTTTAAATGACAGTTCTTCTTTCATAGTTTCTTAGGGGAAGGTTAGATTTTCAGATCTTAGGTTTTTTTTTTTTTATTATCTGCATTGATTATATAAATTCACCTCTAATTACTGGTGTTGCTATATCCCACAGTATTTTTACACTGTATTTTTCCCTTTCACTTGGTTCAAAATACTTATTTAATTTCTCTTGAGACATTGTCTTTAATCTATGACTTATTAGTAATCATATTGTTTAATCTCCAAATACTTTCGGTAGTTTCCAGCTCTGTTATTGATTTCTAGTTCCATTTCATCATGTGCAAGACCACACTCTTTTAAACTAATGATACGTATCTGTAGTGCAATGATTTTCTGCTTTGTTTGTGTTTAGAACACAACGTAAGATGGGAAATATTTTAAATACACTTTTAAAAGATTGATACCTCTGTCCTTAATGAAAACTTACCATAGAATCCTTGTTTAATACAGGTCCATTCTAGCTTCTGCCTAGCACCAATCGCCATTCCCCAGACCATTACAGGTCCTAACATTATGTACTTAATAATCTCAAGTGTAATATGATACTAATTACAATGAAATATTGAAAATATTAATATAATAAAGAAATTTGCTATTAAATACATTGAAATACCTGTTATTAATTTTATTCAACTCAGATTTTAAAGAAAAAAATGTTCTCATTATCTCTGGTTGAAATGAAAGCATTAGAAGATTTTCTAAAGAGAGAATTTTTACAGGCAAATTCAAAATAGCACATTTTTTATTTAAGGGATCATTTTACTCAAGATAAATTAAATTATGTTGAATGTAATTAATAGGTTAGTCTTCATAATTCAAAATTTTAATAGTCTGCAAGGCTTAATATCTTTGGAAAACTGATTCCAAATGCATAGTAATTTTGGTATCTGCTCTAAATTTGCATTTATGTTTACTTCTGAAAGCATGGATCATCAGTGTCAAAAATCCCTTTCACTGTGTTAACAAAGTTTAAGAATTTATTACAACTAATTTAAAAAATATTTTACATGCAGTATTTCTTAATAAACTCCATTTGTATAGGAAAAGGCCAGAAGGCTGTAAATGCTAGTCTTGCCAGTTTTCTTTGTTATGTTGGAACACATATTAACTGCTGAGTTCTCTATTTCATCTCTAGAATGTAAACGATATTATCTAATTTGTTATGATCTCATGAGGGCAAAGCAAAAGAAGAATGTGTCAGAAGAATAGTGACCATGAAAAGGAAAATAAAAACAGACCTTTGCTGTCTGAAACACGAGGCTGAGTATTAGAGTTTCTGGACCCTGTGAGTCTGGGCAAGTTGTGAGTCAATAAATGATCCATAACGATGCCTTCTGAGGGTGTTGGGAACCAGGAAGATGCCTTGTAAATCACAGCTTTCTTAAGAGTCTGGACTTCACAAAAATATGGAAAATGTGAATCATTTGTGAATAATATGAGATGGCATGATCAGAGTTATATTTTAGGAAGACTTGTTTCTCAGAAATAGATAGTTTTAATTAAAAGAAAGTAAAAACCAGAAGGAGATAAGAGTAAGGTGACTGTGCCAGTTGTCTAATTTAAAGTGTAGTCAGTGTTAAGTAAAATACAAAGAAGGTGCCGACATTGATGTTGTGAAATCAGTAAGAGTCAACGGTGGTAGGGTTTCCTTCAAAGGAAACGTTGGAATTCATTCAAAAATACTGCACATGGGAATTTGAGAAGATGCTAAAATAGGAAAATCAGGAAGAGAATCAGACTTAGAAAGAAAATTCATGGAAATGTCGATTTATCAATATCAATATGCCTTAACAGGAATGCTTGGTAGGAATAAGGAAATGATCATGTAAAACACTTATGTTTAGGGTAGAAGGGCACATTTTTTAAAGGGAAATATTTCACTTGCATGTATCTATGAATGTGAACACTGGAAATCTGAATCACAGATTTCAGATGTTGAAAATGAGTTACTGTTCAGATCCTTGAGTTTTTCCTGAACAACAAAAAATGTTTATTCCAGCTGCAAATTATACACACACATCAGAATGTGTTCTGTTAGAGAAGTCCACTTTCATTGACTGTAGGACTGGGGACAGACATCAATTTAATGATTCTTTGAGCACAAGTTTCTTTATTTGCAACTAATATTCTTTATTCATACAGAATATGGAAACATTCTAATCTCTAACTTTGGATCTACAACTGATCTAAATATTGGGATTAAAAATTCACTAGAGCTAATATGTGTGGGAAATACAGGAAATGTGCAGGAAAATAGAAGAAGAAATGGACAGTAAGGACTTCAAAATGTGTCATGACTTACACACCTAGGAAATAAGGAGAAGAAACGGACAAAATAAAAGGAAAAACGAAGTCTCAACAGAAAATATTTTTTAAAAACTATAAAAATGTTGAATGGGCATTCTAGGAATTAAGTACATAAGGTCTGAAATTAGTAACTCAAAAAGATATAGAATGGCTAGCAATCCCAAAGGAAGGTCATTGAATATATTTACACTGAAGGAAAGAAAAAAAGAAAAGAAAGGTCCCTAGAGACAAGAGAGCCCAAAGGCTCTGAAGTACCATATCAGACACTTGATAGAACATCCATCAGTCACAGCCTCAGAGCTACAAGGTGTGTCCGTCCAACACATGGACCTGATGTCTCACTTGTGTGAGATCTGAGTGCTATTTCTTTATATAGCAGCTAAATGTGCCTTTGGTAGGATACATCGTGAAGCTGTCCACTAAACTGAGAACAGCTTTGAAAATGTCATTGTTTGGTTACCTTCCAAACTACCTTATAAGCTCGGCCCTCTTCGACTGCATGGCTATCTTCAGTGACAGCAATTGAAGCTCTTATGACATTGACACTAACCTCCTCTAACACCAACCTGGTCAAGCTTGCTGGTTCTTCTTTAATTTGTTCCTATTTGATTCAATAAACTTGATTTTATGTAATAGGCTATTGTAATAGATGGGAACCTTCTGTTAACAGTATGTTTTTACATTTATTATTTTACTTAATCCATTTGCTTCGAAATTTGGGACATTCACATAGTTTGTTGGAGAATTTCAAGAACTCTGTACAGAAAAACTGGAGATCAAATGACAAGAGCTAAACTGGCCTTCCTAGCTCTATCAATGTGGGAAAGGAGTAATCCGAGCAGATATGTCCTTTGGTAGAGTGCAGTGGGTCACTCCAAGTAAAGATTTGATCAAGTTTCTGCTGGAAAATCAATTTCTTTATTAGACATTACCACTAAAACCACATGAAGCACTTCAGCTTTGCAAGGTTGTGTTCTGCTAGCTGTGGCATAGGTGACGCGTCCCCTCAGAGACGATGGGTCTCTCAACATCCTGAGTAAAGGAGACTAATCAAGCAGAGTGCTCTGGGGAGGGCAGACAGCTCTGAGCCCAGCCAGAGAAGGAGGTCAAGCCGTGGCCGCTCTGCCTTCACGATCCAACCTTCAATTTGCTCAGCACAACCTACTTCAAAGGAGGGTATGCCCGTGTTCTACACTAGCTATTAAAACAAAGAGTAAATTAGATTCTAGTTGTTTCTTCTTTCCTAATCTAATTTCCAAAACAAAGTTTGAATTTCTTCATTTCCATGACTTAAAAGGAACTTATCTTTGGAGAGGGATTGCCAGAAATGCCGGAAACAAAAGCCTGCAGATCTGTGTGGACACGAAACAAAATCAGATGAGGAGAAAACTCCCCTTGAGGACTGTTCTTCATCAGACGTCCTCGGGTGACGGGCCTGGTGCTAATGTGCCTGGCAGCCACACGTAACTGAATCCCCCCCAGTGCCATCCTTCAGGAAGAGAAGCAAAGTCTTAGAAGGCAGAAAGTGAAATAACATGTAAGGGGCTTTGTCCAAGCACGTGGCCCAATCCAGGGAGTACTCTCTTCAGGAAGAAATGGCTTCCTGCAGCGTGGAGAGTAGGCTGGTCCCTTAATGCACATCAAGAGCAGGATTTTTTTTTTTTTGAAAGTTGGACTTGAGTCGCAGACTTAAGAATATAGATTCCTCAGCTATTTTCTAAGAATCTTTTTCTGTAAAAGAAGAATAAATGCATATTTTCCTCTGCAGAATTTCTGAACTGACTTTGAAAAGCTTGCTTGAATAATCTACTCCTCAAAGAAACGTAAATTCTTGCATCTCAGAATAAACCCTTGCATATTCTTGGTAAAAACTAACTTCCAATAGCTGAATGTTTCCAGAGACTCTACATAATCGCCATCATTATTCTCAGCAACAAAATTTTAAAGGCTTACATTTAAATATTTCATTTCTTAATTACACTGATGAGGTGGATGAGGTTTTTGAGCCTAATGCTGTGGGTCATTCTGTGAGCTTACATTCCTGATAGAGAAAGCCACAGGTAGCTAAACTCTCCAATTTTAAGAGTCTTCTTTAGAGAATGGCTATTGTTAATAGGTTAATATGAGATTCTACTACATTAAGTTTATGTTTATATTTATAGTTTAAAAATCAGTTCTTGGATGGGGAGAAAGGAAGGACAGTAGAATGAAACAGACATTATTATTGCTGTGTGCATATATGTGACTGCATGACCAATGTGATTCTGCAACCTGTGCACTCAGAATAATGACAAATTATATCCCATCTGATTCAAATGTATGATATGTCAAGGTCATTGTACTGTCATGTGTAACTAATTAAATCAAATAAAAAAATCAGGGCTTGTCCTAATAAAACCCAACTCTCGGCATTCTCTGTGTGTACCATCACTATCATAGGTGTCTGTGGATTGTTAAAACTGGATGTTTATCAGCCATAGAAACACTTGGTTGAGAAAGAGTCAGCAACTCAGCCTGGAGTAAGTGGCTGGCAGTATGAGCCAGGAAGAACTAAAGAACACTGTGCCAATTTCCTCTGTTCTGAAAACAAAGCACTGGCTCAGAAATATTAATTGAGTGAGAAATCTCGCAAGCTACAGGAATATTCATATGTATGTGTTTATGCATTTGCACATGCTAATGCTTGTGCTTTTATTTAATGAATGTTGCATGCTTATTGTAGAACAAGGGAAAAATAGAGAAAAAGCAAACATACAGACAAAAATCATTCTACTTCTGCTAGTAACATTTTTCTTTCTAGTTTTGTTTCTGTTTAGTTTAAAAATCCTCCTTAAGAGTTGTCTTGGAAAGGTACAGGAAGCTTGTACCCCCACACACCCTTCACCCAGGCTTTCCCAATGCTGGTGTCTTACCCAACCATGGCACATTTGTCCAAAGTAAGAGATCAATGCTGGTGCCATTCAAGCAACTGAAGCACAGAATTCACTATATTTTCCCACCAATGCCCTCTCTTTCAGTTGCAGGATCCAACAATAGGCACTGCATTGAATTCAGCCAGCCTTTTTCTTTTCCTTTTTTTCCTTACAAATCTAACTTAAATTGTTTTTGTATATGATCTTTAAAAATAAAAACTCAGATATCTGGTCAGAAAAAAAAGATATAGTACTGATTATATAACCAAAATAGTATCATAGACAACTCCAGTCAGAGACCTATCAAAAAATTATGGTGCAAAAGCCGACTTTCATTAAATGGAAGACCCAAGTTTAACATGTAGAAATGAACGAATAAGAGGACACATAAAAATTGGTCAACCTGAGGGTAACTTAGAGAGCTTCAGAAATTCTAATAAACTATTGAGTCTCTGCAAACTAATCTGAAGATAAACAAAGAAACTTGCATAAATCCTGGGATTACCCAAAAAGAGGAGAAAGGATGAAGAGAAGGACTAACACTGAAGTTGAGTTTGCATATAACATTAAGAGTTTTATCCCGAAATACGTTAAGATGAGGCCACAAGGTATGTTAAATCCTGTCAATACCATTACAAAATGGCTTTTCAATAATTCAGTTTGTCTTCAAATGAAATCCTATTGCAAACCCAATACTGTGAATTCTAAATATTTGCCTCTAAGTATATCCTTCATGCCAAACTCCATATTTTCAAGAAAAATGTTGTTTTTTTACTTTACCAGGATTAAGATATTTCAAGATGTAAAACTCAGAATGAAAACCATGTTTCTGTCACCTAATCAAAGGGGAAACAAAGTCTGACTGGCAGAATTAACAGCCTACTTAAAGTTCAGAGTCTTGAGTTTACAATGAGATCAATCAAAATTATTGTGCTTGCATGTTTGCTTCTTACCACTTAATGGTGCAGTGTTAATCATAGGGAGAACAGTACACAAATTATCAATGCACAGCTCAGTGAATTATCACAAAGTGAGCACTTTTACAACCCAAACCAGGTCAAAAAGCAAAGTACTGATGGCATAGCATAAGCTTCACTTGTGCCACCTCCCAACCACAGGCTCATTCCTCCAAAGCTGACTGCCATCATGGCTTCTAGTAGGTAATGTGCTTGCTTTGGAATTAATATAACTGCAATCATCCATATGAATTCTTCAGTGCCTGACTTCTTTCTCTCAAATTTTATGACTAATGATGTTCATCTACACCATGAAATGTACTTGTTATAAGTTCATATTCATCCCTGTGTAGTATTAATATTTTGCAAATATTCCCTGTTTTCCCATTCTGTTAGAGTGACTATCTGGAAAGCTACTAGTTTCAGCTATCAAATTACTACTTGAGATATATTTTTCCATATATATCTGGCTTTCTTATGTGTATATATTTCTGTTAGCATTTGTTCATTGGTGGGGTTTCTTTTTTATGCTATGACTATGTTCAGCTTAATAGAACATGCCAGACACTTTTCCAGAGGGAATATGCCAATTTGTTCTCCTACAAGGAATGTACAAAAGTGCCTGGTGAAAATTGGAAGCAGTCCCTCTAAAAACTGGAACAAGACAGGGATGCCCTCTTTCACCACTTCTAGTCAACATAATCCTTGAAACCCTAACCAGAGTAATTAGACGAAAGAAATTAAGGGATATGAATAGGAAAAGAAGAGCTCAAACTATCCCTATTTGCCCACAACATGATTCTATACATAGAAGACCCAAAAACCTTCACCAAAAAGCTTTGGATTCATAAAATTCAGCAAAGTAGCAGAATATAAAATTAATACCCATAAATTAATTATGTTCCTATAGGCCAAGGATGAATTAGCTTAAAGAGAAATCAGAAAAACTATCCAATTCACAATAGCCTAAAAAATAAAATAAAATACTTGAGAATCAATCTAATGAAAGAGTAAAAGACCTCTCCAGTGAAAACCACAGAACACTAAAGAAAGAAATTGAAGAAGACCTGCCGTAGTCCGGCTGCAGCAAAGTAACGGGGGTGGGGGGGGGACGAACAATTTGTGTAGATTGATACAGCAGGAGAGGGAGCCGTTTATTGTAGGACAGGAGCAGTATTTATACATTCCACACAGCTTATCTAATGAACATAAACTAGATACAGCAGTCAACCAATAAGGAATCTCCACACTTAATGGCTCGATGGCATTACTTTACAAACCACTCCCTCTGGCATTTTGCCAGGTGCCATCCAGACTTGTTTAGAGACTCTAACAAAGACCTTAGAAAATGAAAGACCTTCCATGTTCTTGGATATGCAGATTTAATATTGTCAAAAAGGCCATACTACCAAAAGCACTATATAGATCGAATGCAATTCCCATTAGAACTACAGTGATATTCTTAAAACAATTTTTTTAAAAAGCAGTCATGAAATTCATTTGTAAAATAAAATCCCAGAATATTCAAAACAATCCTTAGTGGAAAAGTGAAGCAGGAAGCATCACAGTACCAGATATTAAATTATACTACAGAGTATAGTAACAAAAGTGACATGGTATTGACACAAAAATAGAACTGAAAACCAATGGAACAGAAAACACAGAGACATATGCATGTAAATACAGTTAAATATCCCAGATCCTGCATCCTCAAAAAAGGTGATTCTCTGTTATCTCTTTAGCCCTGAGTTTCCATTTTAACAATTTATATGAAGTATCTCTGACCTTTAAAACTAAAAGAACATCTTATTTCCAATAAGAATTCCTTGTCTTCATTTAAAGAAATTGTGAGTCCATAAAAGTTTCTGCCTTATTTTAGCAAAATGGATTAGAAAAAAATTCTAACTATGTGCTGCTTGCAACAGACACATTTTGTAGGCAGACATCCACAAGCTGAAAGTAAAGGAATGGAAAACATTCTATATAAATGGAGTCCAAAAACAAACAGGGTAGCTATTCTTATATGGGACAAAGCAGATTTCAAGTAAAAACTAATTAGAAGAGACAAGGAAGGCCACTACCTGCTGACAAAGGGAACAAGACAGTAAGAAGATATAGTGATAGTAAATATATGTGGTCAAATGTCAATGCACCTAATTATATTAGAAAATACTTCTTAACAATAAATCCCAGATTGACCCCAATATAATAATACTGGGTAATTCAACACACCCTTATCAACAATAGATCATCAAAATATACAATAACTAAAAATGTTTCTGACCTAGATAATACTATAAATGAAATAGACCAGATACATTTCTACAGAATATTTCACCCCAAACAGCTGAATTTATGTTCTTCTCATCAGCTCATTAAATATTTTCCAAAAGAGGTCATAATATAAGTCTTAGAAAATACAAAATAATTAATATAATTCTGTGCATCCTATCAGATCATAATGAAAATAAACTAGAAATTGATAGCAAGAAAAACAACAGAAACCTCAGAAACACATGGAGATTGAGCAATACTTTTAAAAAATAAAAATGAATCATAGAAGAAATCAGAAAAGAAATTAAGAAATTCTTAGAAACAAATGAGAACAGAGATGCAACCTATCAAAGTTTCTGGGACAGGATGAAAGTAATTTTAAGAGGAACATCCATAGCCCTGAGTGCCTACATGACAAAAATCAGAGAAATAAAAAAAAGCTACGCTCCACCTCAAGGCCTTAGAAGAGAAAGAACAAACTAATTCCAAAATCAGTAGAAAATAGGAAATAATTAAGATCAGAACTGAAATTAATTAAATTGAGAATTTTTTAAAAACACACACAAAAGTTCAGAGCAAAAAAAGAGTTGATTCTTTAAAGATAAATACGAATGATAAACGCTTAGCCAAAGTAACCAAAAGAAAGAAAAGACCTGAATAAACAAATTAGATATAAAAAATTCAGTATTACCACAGATACATCTGAAATCAAGCGGACCATTAGAAATCATTTTTAAGAATATACACTCCAATAAACTGGAAAATCTAGACGATACTAACAAATTTCTAGACACACATGACCTGCCCAAATTGAACCAGGAAGATATAGAAAATCTAAACAGACAAATATTAGGTAATGAAATTGAAGCAGTAATTAAAATCCTTCCAACAACAAAAAAGCCCAGTACCAGATGGATTCTCAGCTGAGTTCTACCAGACCTTTAAAGAAGATTAACAAGAGTCTCTCAAATTAGTCCATGAAACTACAAGGGAGAGTACAATTTCAAATATTTTCTATGTAGCCTATCTAAACCTGACACCAAAACCAGACAATAGAAATATCTAGGAAATAAAACTATAGACCAATATCCTAATAAACATAGATGTAAAAATTCTTAATAAAATATTTTCAAAATGCATTCTAAAAACATCAAGAAGATAATACCCAAAGATCAAATGGGTTTGATTCCAGGAATGTAAGGTTGTTTCAACATACATAAGTCAATAAATGCAATTCACCACCACATAGAATTGAGGGAAAGAATCATATGATCATCTCAATAGTGCAGAAAAGATCTTTGATAAAACCCATCAACCAGTCATGTTAAAATGCTGGTGAAACTCAGCATTACAAAAGCTATATATGACAAACCAAAGCCAACATCAAACTGAATGGAGAAAATCTGAAAGAGTTTCCTCTAAAATCAGGAACAAGACAAGGCTGTCCACTCTCCCCACTTCTACTCAATATAGTTCTTGAAACTCTAGCTACAGCACTCAGGCAAAGGAAGAAAATTAAAGGGATTAATAAAAAAGGAATATAAGAAGTCAAACAATCTGTTTGCTGATGACATGATCCTACATCTAGAAGACACAAAAAACTCCACTAGAAGATGTATAGAGCCAATAAATGAATTCAGCAAAGTAGCAGGATATAAGATCATCATTCATAAGTCAATCACATTCTTATGCTCCCAAAGTGATTCTGCTCAGAAAAGGAGGTGAAAGATCTCTACAATGAAGATCATAGAACACTGAAGGAAGACATTGAAGAACTGAAAAAGAACTTAGAAGATGGAATGATGCTCTATGATCTTGGATAGTCAGAATTAATATTGTCAAAGTTGTCATATTACCCAAAGTACTACATAGGTTAAATACAATCTCCCAAAAAAGTTCTGTGCAGGTTTAAATGGAAAGAAAGAAAGAAAGAAAGAAAGAAAGAAAGAAAGAAAGAAAGAAAGAAAGAAAGAAAGAAAGAAAGGAAGGAAGGAAGAAAGAAAGTCTCTTCACTGAACTAGGGAAAAAAACAATTCTAAAATTCATTTATAAGAGTAAAAGATCTGTATCATCCTCTGAGAGGTGTCTGTTCAGTTCCTTGTCCCATTTATTGATTGAGCTATTTGTTCTTTTAGTGTTCAACTTTTTGAGTTCTTTATATACCCTAGAGATTAGTGCTCTATCTGATGTGCGAATGGTAAAAATTTGCTCCCAAGATGTAGGCTCTCTATTCACCTCACTGATTATTTCTTTTGCTGAGGAGAAGCTTATTAGTTTGGATCCATCCCATTTATTGATTCTTAATTCTAATTCTTGTGCTATAGGAGTCTTATTAAGGAAGTTGGGGCCTAATCTGACATGATGAAGATTTGGGCCTACTTTTTCTATTATTAGATAGAGAGTCTCTGGTTTAATTCCTAGGTCCCTGATCCACTTTGAGTTGAGTTTTGTGCATGGAGAGAAATAGGGGTTTAATTTCATTTTGTTGCATATGGATTTCCAGTTTTCTCAGCACCATTTGTTGAAGAGGCTGTCTTTTCTCCAGTGTGTTTTTTGACATGTTTGTCTAATATAAGATAACTGTAATTATATGAAAAAAACGTTCAACATCTATAGCAATTAGAGAAATGCAAATCAAAATTACTCTAAGATTTCATCTCACTCCAGTCAGAATGGCAGCTATTAAGAACACAAACAACAATAAGTGTTGGCGAGGATGTGGGGGGAAAAGGCGCACTCATACATTGCTGATGGGACTGCAGAATGGTACAGCCAATATGGAAAGCAGTATGGAGATTCTTTGGAAAATGTGAAATGGAACCACCATTTGACTCAGGTTTCCCACTCCTCAGTCTATATACCCCAAAGACTTAAAAGCAGCATACTACAGGGACACAGCCACATCAACGTTTATAGCAGCACAATTCACAATAGCTAAACTGTGGAACCAACCTAGATGTCCTTCATTAGATAAATGGATAAAGAAAATGGGATATATGCATACACATACATTGGAATATTACTTAGCAATAAAAGAGAATAAAATCATGTCATTTGCAGGTACATGGATGGAGTTGGAGAATATAATTCTAAGTGAAGTTACCCAATCCCCAAAAACCAAATGCTGAATATTTTCTCTGATATAAGGAGGCTGATTCATAGTGGAGTTGGGAGGGAGTCAATGGGAGGATTAGATAAAGTCTAGATCGGGCAAAGGGGTGGGAGGGTAGGGAGGGGACATGGGGGGTAGAAAACATGGGGAAATGAGAGGGACATCATTACCCTAAGTAGATGTATGAAGACATAAATGGTGTGAATACACTTTACATACAACCAGAGATATGAAAAAGTGTGCTCTATATGTGTAATATGAATTCTAATGCATTCTGCTATCATATATAACAAATTAGAATTAAAAAAAGACTAAAAGATTTTGAATAGCCAAAGCAATTTTGAGCAAGAAGGCAGTGCTGGAGGCACCATAATACCTGATGTCAAATTTTACTACAGAGCTATTGTATCAAGAATAGCATGGTGTTGGCATCAAAACAGACATGAAGACCAATGTAACAAAATAAAAAACACATAGACAAATGCACATAATTGTAGTCATCTGATATTTGAAAAAAAGTGCCAAAATCATATGTTAGGAAAAAGACAGCCTTTTATAACAAATGGTGCTGAGAAAACTGAATACCCATTTACTGAATAATGAAACTAGGTCCCTATCACTCGCCCTGCACAAAAGTAAAATCAAAGTGGATCAAATACTTATTAGGAATTAGTTCATAAATGTTGCAACTTATAGAAACACATACAGGGTCAACACTCCAACATACTGGTGCAGACACTGACTTCCTTAACAAGACCTCAAAAGCTCAAAAATTAAGGCCAAGACTTGATAAAAGAGAGGACATCAGATTAAAAAGATTCTGTACAGAAAAGGAAAACAGAGTCTTGAGTGTGAAGACACAGTCTACTGAATGGAAGAAAAAAATTTTCCAAGTACTCTTTTTACAGAGAATTAATATCCAGAATATATAAAGAAGTCAAAAAACAAATAATCCAATGAATAAGTGGAGAAAAGAACTAAACTGACATTTCTCCAAAGAAGAAAGATGAATGGCCAAAAAGCATATGAAAAATATTCAACAGCTCCATCAATCATGGAAATGCAAACAAACCTACACTAAGATTTCATCTCACTCTAATGGTAATTATCAAGAATATAAGTAATATAAGTGCTGGGGAGGATGTGGGGAAAGAGGTACACTCATACATTGTCGGTAATTAATTTATTAAAATAAATTAATACAACCACTTTGGAAAGCAGTATGGAGACTCCTCAAAACACTAGGAATGGAGCCACCATATATTCCACTATGACCCACACTGGAACCCGTATATCCCACTTCTTGGTATTTATCCAAAAGAACTAAAATAAGCATGCTATAGTGAAATAGCTACACCGGTATTTACAGCAGCATAATTCACAATGGACAAGTTGTGAAACCAGCCCATGTGCCTGTCAATACATGAATGGATTAAGGAAAGGTAGTATATATATATATACACAATGGAGTTTTACTCAGCCATAAAAAAATGAAAAAGAAAGAAATCATGGCATTTCCTGGTATAGGGATGGAACTGGAGTACATCATGCTAAGTGAAATAAGCCAGAAACACAAAATCAAGGGTTGAATGTTTTCTCTCATATATAGAAACTAGACTAAAATAAGGGGAGAAACAGAGGAAGAGGATGAGATATCAAAAAGATATAGGGAAGATCAATGGAATAGAAGGAGGAGTTCAAGATGAAAGAGACACTAGGGAGTAAATGCATAAAAGTTAACAAAAATCCCACCATGTGCAAGTGTAGGCATACCACAGTGAAACTTATGTATATGTATAAAGCCCCAGTCAAAAACAAATAAGCAAGACATAGCAGCACAATTCACAATAGCAAGACTGTGGAACCAACCTAGATGCCCTTCAATAGATGAATGGATAAAAAATGTGGCATTTATACACAATGGAGTATTACTCTGCATTAAAAAATGACAAAATCATAGAATTTACAGGGAAATGGATGGCATTAGAGCAGATTATGCTAAGTGAAGCTAGCCAATCCCTAAAAA